>NW_022436982.1:6604976-6653279 GCF_009761245.1 Sapajus apella
GCGCCATTGCACTCCAGCCTGGGTTCAGGCAATTCTCCTGCCTCAGCCTCCTGAGTAGCTGGGATTACAGGCACACGCCACCATGCCCAGCTGATTTTTTGTATTTTTAGTAGAGACGGGGTTTCACCATGTTGACCAGGATGGTCTCGATCTCTTGACCTCGTGATCCACCCGCCTCGGCCTCCCAAAGTGCTGGGATTACAGGCTTGAGCCACCGCGCCCGGCCGGTACAGGAGCCTTAATGGGAAGAGGATCTTGCAACAAACCTAGCATATTGGCAAGAAGGGCTTGGAGACATTAAGCTAGTATGGAGTGTTAACCACAGGTCTTTTTCGGGCAGAAATGTGCTATATGAGTAGTTAGTGTTAGTGTTCATAAGCCTGTCAACATGACAAGCCAGACACTGTCTTTAAGTATTCTTTGGTAATAATCTGTATCGCTATTAATAATAATAAAGAATAACTTTAACAATTCTTAAGTGCCAGTGCTCTAGATACATTCTCTTTAATTCTCACAGTTACTATACAATGTAGATGATACGATACTAGCCTCAGTTTAAAGAGGAAGAAATGGAAACTGGGAAATACTGAGCGACTTAACCAAATTCACAGAGCTAGAAATTCACAGAATCAGAATTCAAGCCCAGGTATGTCTGAGGCCACATTGTCTTTTTACAGGACTAGGGTCTGTAGAGGGTTTGGCTTAAAATCCATTGTGTGTATCTATGCATTACTAGCCATTTTCATTCTTAAAATGATTTGAAACCATCTATAGAAATATATGTGATAAAGAGAGGCTGGGCACTGGTGGCTCACACCTGTAATCCCAGCACTTTGGGAGGTTGAAGTGGGCGGATCACAAGGTCAAGAGATTGGGACCATTCTGGCCAACATGCTAAAACCCCATCTCTACTAAAAATATGAAAATTAGCTGAGCATGGTGGTGTGCGTCTGTAATCCCAGCTACTTGGGAGGCTGAGGCAGGAGAATCGCTTGAACCCAAGAGACAGAGTTTGCAGCAAGCCAAGATTGCACCACTGCACTCCAACATGGCAACAGAACAAGACTCAGTCTCAAGAAAAAAAAAAACAAAATATATATTATATATATATATATAATATATACGTTATATATACACACACACATATATATATGATGCAAGAGAACAAAGATTAAAGAAATCAGAATTGAGGGAAAACAAGAGTAAAAATACAAGATGAAGTCAGGGGCACAGTTCAAATGTAAGAATGCATGTCATAATGTCCAATGTCAATAGTGCAGAGGGTTGCAAACCTCAGGGCTTCCTACAAACAGAGTTAATATGATCTGTTAAAGTATTTATAGTGTCCAAAAGGCCAAATGAAGCAACAACAAAACTAAGTCTTTAGGAGAAGCAAAATTCTTCTTGGTATTGAGTTCTGGGAGGAATTTCTCCTGCGGGCCTTCAAAAAGGGAACATTGTGAGATGTCCTAAGCAAAGACCCTAGCGACTTCCTTACAGGAGTAACCACTAGCACATGCATGGAAGGGCTGATTCTTAACAACCTCCCTCCTTGTAGGCTGATGTCCCCTTGCCAATAGGTGTGCAGTTCCTTGGCAGACATTCTGCAGAGGTCATTGGTTTTTCTCGTGTTGAGCTGCAGAAAGGAGTTCAGCTGCTCTGCTGGCTTGGGATAGCATTTCTTCATCATGGCCCAAAGTGGGGAAAAGCATGGTCACACATGTTGGCATTCTCCGTGGTGTTCAATGTGGAAAGACTGCCCTGACATTTAACTAGCCCTTGACTAGATCCAATCCTGCATTTCCTATTATATATACAGAGGAACTTCTGGGAAAACAATCTGTAGACACGACTCTCTTCCATTTAGTCAGAACTTTGAAAACAAACTCTTCTGTCAGATTGACCCAGTGCCATAAACAAAAATGAAGTGCATGCTGGATTTCCACACTGTCAGTGGTTTGATTTGCTATATCACCTCCAGGAAGAATAGTTCCAGACATAGGAATCTATATAGTAACCTAAGAAAGCAGCTTGTGGTGGTAGTGGGTTTTTTTTTTTTTGTTTTTTTGGTTTTTTTTTTGCTTATGATTTTACTCTTCATTGAGTTGACTTTATTTTATCTGAAAGAGCTTCTTCATAAATTGGATATCTTAGAATTAAAAGCCAGGATAGTTTTATATCCCCAAATATAGCTAATTAAATACTGGGATATCCTCTTATAATTTTCAATTTTGCATGTATTTTTCCTTTAGAGTAGAGCTCACTGTGTGAAAAGGGCCATATGAGTGGTCCCAGAGTTAAAGCTTCTTTATATTCCCAGGAGGGATGTACTTAAGAGAGCAGAAATTGGGATTGCCCTATGTACATCCCTGCCAGAATGACTCATTGCTAAATGTGATAATACAGTTTCTCATGGATGGTTCCAGTTGTTGGGTCAAATAATCCTGAAAGTATCTACTACATGTTTATTCCATCCATCCACCCATCCATCCATCCACCCATCTATCCAGTCATTTATCCATCCTTTCACCTCCAAGGAGGTGATGCCTGACACAAGGTAGTAAAACAGAATGGAGGAGCTTCATATCCTCATAGTGTGTCCAAGTCTTCAAACAAGAACGAGTGCTATGGGCCAGGTGCAATGGCTCATGCCTGTAATCCCAGCACTTTGGGAGGCTGAGGCAGGCAGATCACAAGGTCAGGAGATTGAGACCTCCCTGGCTAACACAGTAAAACCCTGTCTCTACTGAAAATACAAAAAAATTAGCTAGATGTGGTGGCATGCGCCTATAGTCCCAGCTACTGGGGAGGCCAAGGCAGGAGAATTGCTTGAACCCGGGAGGCAGAGGTTGTAGTGAGCTGAGATTGTGTCACTGCACTCCAGCCTGGGCAACAGAGTGAGTCTCTGTCAAAAAAAAAAAAAAAAAAAAAGTGCTATGAAGGAAATAAACAGGGATGAGCTAAGACCTGAAGGGTGAAGAACAGTCAGCTATGTACAAAGCTGGAAGGGGGCATTTGGACAGAGGGAAGAGCAAGTTTGCAGGCCCTGATGGACAAAACTTGGGAAATTTAAGGGATACAAAGGAGATTAGTTGCGCTGGAGTGATGGGAATAGAGAGGTTGGTGCCAGGATAGGTTGGGACTGGCAGGCACAGCAGGCCGTGATGGAGTTCCAACTTTATTCTAAGACCAGTTAAAACATATGAAAGAGTTTCAGGTAAGAGAGTGGTATGATATGATGTGTGCTTGAAGGAGATCCCTTTGGGGGCCCTGTAGGGGCAGTTTGGAGAAGGGCCAGAGTAGAGTGGAAGCAAGGAGGCCAGGTCGAGGGCAGATATTTCAGTAGGCCCGGTGAGAGTTGTGGTGCTTTAGATTAAAGGGGGAGCAGTCGAGATGGAAAGAATAACACTGGTTTGAGACATGTGTTAGTACGTTGCTTAGGATATATTGGATTCAGGTTATCATCTGTGATCACCAAAGGCAGTTTTGCAGGAGTACTATTGAGAATGTATTTAATTATGAGATCTTTATTGAATTAACATGATGGTTTTTTGGTAATCAGTAAATAATCTCATTTGGCATTCAATCGTCAACTGGATGGTCTGAAACTAGGTTAGCTCCCTTATACTTTAGCCAGTGATATAAATAATTTACTTAATGGGTCTTAGGTTGAGGTTGAGGCTTGAATTTCCTAGGTTTGGCCTGAGGCTTAAATTTCTTAGAGTGTCTCCTGATGTTTTTCTTGTGTGTACACAGAACAAATGCATATTCATATACATTTTAACCTTTAGACAAATAATGAGTTTTGTGATTGATTTAAACCATAGATAACTACAGTCAAATCATGAAATATAATCATATAATTTTGAAGTTAAGAAAGTGATCCTAATCTATTATTTACTAAATATAGATGAGAGTCTAGAGCTGACAAGGCCAAATCTAATTTGATTTAAAAACAAAAACTCAGAAATGTCTCTCTGCACTAATGCTCTGACAGAAACTATACACCATGAAACAATGGTGTTTAATAGGCTGAATCAAGATGTCCTTGCTGCTGGAGTCAAGCAATGCCACACTTTCTTGTGTCCAGGAAAGCTAAATAAATGAAATGAATTTTCTTTAAGGTTGAAACATAGAAAATTCAACCTTCAGCAATATTTTCATTAAACTTTTGACATCTCTGATGGTTTAATAGAGTAGAACCTAGTTTATAATGATACTTTAGTTGTACATTATTTAGTTATTTTATGAGCTAGTATTTGAGTCTCTGACTTGGTACACGATAATTAGATTTATTATTTTCACAAATAATCTTATAATGTCCTGCAAAAATCTCAGGACTTCCAGATGCCCCAGACACCAGCTACCATAAAAACCATCCAAAATTATAGGATGGCCCCAACATGATAGAAGCATTCCTCATGTGTACTCAGATGAAAACCAGGGTACTTGAGCTGCAGCTGGCTCTTTTTTAAGCAGTGATCAGGGACACAGACCCTTTCCCTCTTGTGGCCCTGCCATCTTCCATGTGGCTTCCTTAATGAGGTTTGCAGGGCTTATTTTGTCAGGCTGGAGCAAAGGGGTAAAAGCATGAAGGAATGTTCATAGGAAGGTTACATGGTTAGGCTTAGAGGGACAGGGACACACAACACTGTCAGTCCCATGCCATTGGCCGGAACTTAGTCACACAGTCACAGCTAAGTGCAAGGGATATCAGGAAATGTAGTCAGGTGCCCAGGAAGGAGAGGGAATAGTTTGGTGAACAGCCCATCTCTGATCTATTTGGAAAAGAAACAGTCTAGCAATGAGAATGGTATAAGTTGGCTCAGGGATTGGGCTGGCATAATAGGGCACATTACAGATGCCCAATAGAGATTTAAAAAAAATCCTTCTGGAGAGAATTGGAGTTGTCAGCCATAGGCAGCTTTCTAGTGATTTCTTTTCTAAAAAAGTAGCAGTAGCGTTGAAATGAAGGATTTAAATTTTTTTCAAGGCTATATAAATAAGAGGTAAGTGATTAATTTTTTTTTTTTTTTAAGCATACATTCCTTGGAAGAAATCTGTTTTGGTAGGTCGTCTGCTTTCTTTAAAAAGCAGAACCCATGGAGCTTGTTTCTTACAAGAGCCAACAGGTATATCCTTCAGTACCATCTGCAGCTGATGCTGCACTGGGCATGAATCATGCATGGAGCACGGTGTTACCAGTACATGCATTACTTTACTTTATCACTAACAGAATGCTGCAGGATGGGTATTTTCATCCCCATTTTAGGCTGAAGAACCAAGGCTGCAAAAAGTTACATAGCCTGGCAAAGTTCACACCGATCTAAAGGCTGCCTGATTTTCTACTAAACTGTTATTTAAGTATAAAACAAAGTGTTCTGAGTGTCTCATGTTTTTCTTTCTTTTTTTGTCCAATAAAGATGAAAATCTTTTACCTAATAACATCACAACCATAACCTCTCAAAATAGCTTTTTTTGGGAAAGACTTTTAAAGATTTCTGGCTTCTGACAAAATGAGTTAAACACACTTGGGTCCCTTCTTATGCCTGTGGAGAGCGAGATTCTTTCCCTCTCCATGGGGTCAGTTTAGCTTCTGGAAACTGTTTATGAGTCTCTGCCACTTGACCTGACTTACAGGACCTGGCAAATATGATCCCAGGGAGTGGCTGGAATTCATTTCTGACTTCTGTGGCTAAAGGAGGAAAAAGCACTATTGCCCCTGTGAGAAGAAGCAAGAGCCAGGGACCTGCCAAAGTCTCTGCAGTAGACTTCAGGGAGTATCTCTGGACCCCCACTGTGTGGAACTTGGGGGATTGTGGTGCAGACACAGGCTGTGGGTAGGACCAGAGCATCATGTGACTAAAAGAGAGGATGGAGTGATTTTCAGTATTGAAAATACTGAAGCAGTATTCAAATCCATTTGCTCAACATTGGTTCCATGAAACACTGATTTGGCTAGAAGCTCCACAGAGGAAAGATTTTGTAGCTAAAGAAATTTAGAAAACCATACATATTTAGACTTGCAGCATATGTTAGTATATGAAAAGCTTCCAAAATTTTGGAGCAAGGCACCTGTTAAACTTGTCTAACCTACAATATAACAAACTTATTTGACTACACACTTTAAAAAAATCTCAATTATTAATGTCCTGAAGAATTAATGTTTTGGGGAACATACTTTGTGTATCACTGACTAAATCGAGCATACAAATAATGCAATGTTAGAAAAGAAATCCAGTATCCAAATTCAGGTGGAATACAGGGAGAATTACAGACTGGGAGATTGCACACTTACTCTTGATTAGGTAATATAAGCAGCAACAATGATCACATCATAATTTCAGTGTTCTCTCTGGTTTTAAACAAAAGAGAAACATGAAAAGCTCATATATTTTATATTGCAAAATGCCTTTTGTCCTCTTTATTTTTGTTGTCTTCCCCTTTTCTCTTTTTCTGTTACCACATCAGCTTTCTGATTTTCACCAAATGAGTCACTGAAGGTTGTAATGTTTATTCTTTTCAGAAGATGTGTTAAAATCTATTGAACACAGAAAGTTAAGTTGTTAGCTAAGTACATATTGTTACTGAAAGCTGTTAAATAAATTTGTTGGAGGCTGAGTATAGTGGCTCATGCCTACAATCCCAGCACTCTGGGAGGGCAAGGTGGGTGGATAACCTGTGGTTAGGAGTTTGAGACTGCCCTGGGCAACATGTTGAAACCCCATCTTTACTAAAAATGCAAAAATTAGCCAGGCATAGTGGTGCATGTCTATAATCCCAGCTACTTGGGAGGCTGAGGCAGGAGGATCACTTGAACCCAGGAGGTGGAGGTTGTAATGAGCTGAGATCATGCCACTATACTATAGCCTGGGTGACAGAGTGAGACTCCTCCCCCCCCCCCAAAAAAAAAACCCAAAGACCAAAAAAACAGGCTGAGTGGGGTAGGTCATGCCTATAATCCCAGCACTTTGGGAGGCCGAGGCGGGTGGATCACTTGAGGTCAGCAATTCGAGGCCAACCTGGCCAACATGGTGAAACCGTCTCTACTAAAAATATAAAAATTAGCCAGGCATGGTACTACGTGCCTGTACTTCCAGCTACTCAGGGGGCTGAGGTGGGAGGATCACTTGAATCCAGGAAGTGGAGGTTGAAGTGAGCCAAGATCACACCTCTGCCCTCAAGCCTGGGCAACAGAGTGAGACTCCATCTCAAATAAAAATTAATTAATTAAATAATTTGTTGGGCTGATAATTTCATTTCATGCTTCTCTAAATTTGGGAAACTTAAAGTATTTGGGGAATTTCCTTCCCTCCTCCTCTTCTCTCCCTCTTTCTCCCTGTTTTCCTTTTTCCCTCCCTTCTTCCCTTTTTTCTTCCCTTCCTCCCTCCCTTCCTTTCTGTAGCAGATATATGTTGATACTAAGGCTTGGCATTGGAACTATGAAAGTTATGGCATTTCTTAATCTGTGTGTATATTTATTTTTACTGAATGGAATATATATCTCATGTGAATAATGAGCATTAAGAAAACTAAAAACATCTGTATTGGCCACTCAACAATTTTGCTGGCTTTTGTGTAGACTCAGCCGGTGGCATGGTACACTGGAGAGTGGCAGGTCTGTGGCATGTAGATTGTCATTCTTTCCATAATGCCGCAGCAGACATCACCAGCTGACGACAGCAGTCAGTCTTGCTCCGCCCATACCTGGCTTTCTCCAGGTGTTCCAGACAGACCAGCTGGAACTGGAGTTGTGTGCTTTCCCTGGATTGGTGGAAGGATTAGCGTTTTAGGAGACCTTGGTTCTATTCTAATGAAGTGTTGGAATGACCTTGGAAAACAGCCTCACTAAGCCCTACTTTCTTCAAATATTTAGACTGGGTAATTCACTACATTGTTTTAAGCATACACATTAATGTTGTTTCTCTGTTTACAAGTAGCTGTCTCGGGACAAACTTAATTTAAACTCAGCATAGTTTTTCGCCTGCCTGTCTGGGACTCCATTTGATTTCCCATTTGCTATTGAGGGTATCTGACACTTTATCTCCCTCATTGTTTTCTTGTGTGTGAGTTAATATTTTAGTATACTTCAATTTATTTTATTTAATTTTAGAAAAATAGCCTTCAGAGTAAAAAAAAATTAGTTTTACTTTGTTGCATTTGGTGATGTAGGTCCCTTTATGAGGTCCCTTTGTTTTTTCTAGAAGTACCTCAACCATGTTCCCAGAGAAACTGCCTCTTCACTCTCCCCCAAACCCTGCCAGGACTTCTTGTATAGTCCCTACACATGCATTCCTCAGCTTCTGGAGAAGCTACTGGCTTACTGGATGAAAAAGATTCTGAACAACCCTTGTGTTTTTTTAATGTGATACTTTATAAAACCTTTTCAGTTTAGATCTTGTTATGATTTATTATTTGTAGAGTATCAGTATTTAGTACTGAGATTTCAAGAAGCTCAGTCAAAAGACAGTATGTTTTAGCCAAAAAGCATTATTCTGATATCAGTGGAATACTTTCTTCAGGAACTTGTTGACAGGATTTTAATATCCTGTGTACATATTACTGAGAAAGTCATATTTTCCAAATGAATTTCTTTGGTACCCCAAAATGCTGCAGGATTCTTGGTTGGAGGAATTTAGCAATTCTCTATTGCTACCCTCTTCTATATATCCTAACAGGTTACTTTGAAATCTTTAAAAACATAACAAACAAACAAACAAACTCATCTGTGTGCTAAATCCATCCCAACAGAAAAATAATAGAATATTATCATTACCAACTTCGATCGCTTGAAGAACTTAAACCTACTGGATGAATGATTTCTAAGAATCACTTCAGACATGAAAGGAGATCATCATTTTTAAAACAGTCTGTAGAACATGATCTTCTTTTTCTTTTTCTTTTTTTTTTTTTTTTGAGACAGAGTTTCGCTCTTGTTACCCAGAATGGAGTGCAATGGCGCGATCTCGGCTCACGGCAACCTCCGCCTCCCGGGTTCAGGCAATTCTCCTGCCCCAGCCACCTGAGTCGCTGGGATTACAGGCACGCACCACCATGCCCAGCTAATTTTTTGTATTTTTAGTAGAGACGGGGTTTCACCATGTTGTCCAGGATGGTCTCGATTTCTTGACCTCGTGATCCACCCGCCTCGGCCTCCCACAGTGCTGGGATTACAGGCTTGAGCCACCGCGCCCGGCCGAACATGATCTTATTTGTAACTGGTCGTTCTCTAAAATATATTTTTTGAGCACCTGCTTTGTGCTGGGCACTTTGCTACATACATGTTAAGAGATAACTGACTCATAGAGATTCTTTCGACCTGGCCACCGCAGTAGATCTGAGGGGCCTCAGCCTAACAGTCCTTTTCTCCTACTGTAGGTTTTAAAACAAGCATCAAGGGACAAAGTATTCCATTAAATTCCCTGTACTGAATGCCTTTGTATAGCTGCATCCAGAAATAACCAAGGAATAACTGAGACCTGGAAATCCCTCATCAGAAAAATTTCCATGCCAGTCCTGATTGCTTTAATAAGACTTGTTCTAGAGCAGTTTACATTTAGGGAGCATGGATTGTAAGCACCGTCGGAAGGGATACAAAGTAGCGTAAGAGATGTCCAGTGAGAGAAAGTAGCCACTGTGCACAATATGACAATAACAAGAGCGGGCTGACGAGTGAGTGCTCTGTGAATTCAGAGATACACAGAGGGTCCCACTGGCTGGAAAGAAAACAGGAAGATGGGAGTGAAGTGTGAATCGAAGATACTCGTGCATTTGGATTCCAGCCCTGCCACTTGCTAGCTGTGTGTCCATGGGTGAATTTCTTACCATATGGAAGCTTCTGTTTGTTTATTGGCAAAAGAGGAATCATAACATTGACTCACAGTCACAATGATAAAAATGCAAAATGCTTAGCATGGTGTCTAAAATGTGGCACACAGTAAATGGTTATCAGTCACAGCAAAACTCAGTAAATCATTTTGCTTGTCTATAAAGCAGCAATACTACATCATAGGACTATGGTCAAGATTAAATAATTAAAGGACAGAACCCAGTGCCTACCATATGGAATATGGACATATACGATAAATATTGGCTATTATGATGATGAAAAATCTGGGCAGATGAGAGGAAACATTTCAGACACAGGGAAGAGGTACATAGCCTGGTGTGGGCTTGGCCAGTTACCTGGCTCTCTTGGATGGAGGTTTTCTTCAAGTGAGTAGTAGTTGAAAGGTAGATGATGGTTGTAGAATATGTTAAACATCAATGAAGAGCCTCTTAATTGGGGATATTAAATAAAGAGTCTAGGATTCCAGAAGAAAATGTAAATGAGTGATCTCTAAGTTTCATTCTGTTTGAGATTCTGTGGTTCCTCCGAGACTTCCAGCAGTTCCTGAGAAAAACTGTGGTGAATCAAACATCCCACTACAGTGGTGACCCAGGGCTGCAGCCTGGAACACACCAGCAAAAAGGCAAAGTGTTAGTGCTTCTCTGTTTTGGTAACAGCAACTCATCTGCCAGATGAAAAAAATGTTTTTGTTTCCATGTGGCAATCTGCCCAGCCATTTGATTTGACAGGTAAGAGAGAGAGTGAGGGGTAAAAACCCATGAGTGTAATTGGTGACACATTATTTCCTGGTCATTTTTTTCTTTAGTTTTGAGAGCCAGAGTTGAAGAGAAGAAAGAGAGAGGGGAAAAAAATGGCTCTCCAGGAAATGAGTTTCCAGGCAGAGCTGAGACACCTGAAGAATGTGTCACTTCATATACTTTGCACGTGTGAGTCAATAGGCAGTTTCAGCGTTTGCCAAAGTGCATCTGAGGGCTGGTGCAAGAGAAGAAACCTCTCCAGGAGAATTAATGTAATTCTGGTAAGACAGCTTCATGCATTAAGCTTTTGAGAGGAGCCTGAGGGTCTGTGGACTTCCTGCAGAACTGTTAGCATGGCATTGGCCAGAGTTGAAGTGTAAGTTAGTACAGCATTCCCAACCTCTTCCTAAATTTATTTTATGTGAAAGTAAATTTAGAAAACAGTTAAACAAGTCAAAGAGGTTTCTTTAGTGCAGAACATCTCAGGATCTTTGTTATGCTAATATTCCTTGTGTGTGTCCAAGAAGGAGAGTGTAAATTCAGTACTTCCCACACTCATGGGAAAGTGGTACATTTTAATGTAGAATGTATCTAGGGACTAGAGTCTTAAGCGGTCCTTTGGGAAAAGCTGATTTGGGGCAGGAACACCAGGCTGTTGTTCCTTCACTCTTGCCCTTTCCTAGGGGGTCTAGGTACAAGCAGCCTTGTCATTCTAGCAGCTGAATGCGGGACACTGTTCAGAACACCAGTCCTTTGCAAAAACATGATGGGGTATGGTAGGTAAAATTATAGCGTGTCAAAGATGTCCACATCCTCATCCATAAAGCCTGCGAATATGTTATCTTACTTGCCAAAAGAAATTTTGTGTATGTGATTACACTAAAGATATTGAAATGGATGATTGTTCTGGATTATCAGGGTGGCCCCAATGGAACCACAGGTTCCTTATGGGGAGGAGGCAGGCAAGAGAGAGTCTGAGGAGATGCAATGACAGCAGCAGAGGTCAGAGTGATGTGGCACCACAAGTCAAAGAATGCAGGCAGCCTCCAGAAGCTAGAAAAGGCAAGGAAGTGAATTCTCCCCCAGAAGCTCCAACAGTAACACAGCCCTGCCACCCATTTTAGACTCCTGACCTCCAAACTGTAAGATCAACTTACGGTGTTTCAAGCCACTAACTTGGTGGAAATGTGTTACAGAAGGGATGGGAAATGAAAAATGAGGTTTGATATTGGTCCCACTTTCCCTGTGTTTGAAGGTGGGTGGAGTAACATGCTCCCAGGCTCCTTCTAAGGGCCTGCTCCGATTCAGGACTCTGACAGTCAAGGAAGAGGTCAACTGTAACCACCCTCTGGCTACGGTGCCCTGCTTTCTTGCTGTCCTTTATCTCCTCAAGCTGAGGGGCCAAGGATAACTCTACTACTCAGATGTGCAGTGAGCAGGCCAGTCACTGACAGTCTTGGAAAGAAGTGACGTGATTGGTCACTGGTTGTGCTATGCATCTGTGATTTATGTAGTAGTATGGGCTGAAGAGCATACTTCCTCCAGTTACTAATATAATATCCTGTGAAAACTGAAATTTGAATAGGGTGGTTGTAGGATGGGTGTCATTTAAACTGTGCTCACTGAAATGGGTGCATATCAGAAACACGCAAAATGAAGACTGCATCTTTTAAAATCACAGTACAAATCCTGCAGTAGCATTGTTATCACTGGACTGGGGGACAGACAGCCTAGGCATGTCCCTGTGTGTCTGCTGAATACCAAAGTATAAATGTGGCAGATGCAAGCATTAGGAATGTCAGTAAACAATGTATGAATTTAAAGTGAGCAAAGGATAATGAAGCACTATTTGTACTTTGTGTCTGATGGTCACAGTTCACTTGTCCAGGAATCTCACTTCGAGACCCTGTGATTCGCATGTAGGAGGTTGATTAGGAACAGCTTATGGCAACAAGGACTGGCAGGGAAATGAAAGCTGGAGACCGGAACAGAGGGAGAAGATGGCTGTGGTGCACAGGGGGCTCTGGAGCTCGGACAGCCTCAACAGTGGTCCTGAATTAAGGCAAGGGGGCAAGGCCTTTTTGTTCTTCTATCAGCCAGTCATTGACAATGGTTGCCCAACCCCCAGAGGGCAGACTCCCCCCAGGGAGATGGCACTCTCTAACTAAGCTTGCTTCTTTGAGAGCTGTCAGACTCTAACACTTTGAACTGGGAGAACAAATGCCCTAGTCCTAAAGGAATCAGATGGCACATTACGGGGTCCACTACACTAATTATCCTATGATTCTGGTGCCACTGGACAGCCAAACTTTACAGAGGGTTAATCAGTATTTTAGCAAGGTTCCAGTCAGAATCTGGGGCAAAGTATGCAGGAAGAAGAGACAGGAGCACAGGACACCTGACTGAGGCTGCTGCTGACGGAGAAAGCAGGGCCACCTTCTAGGACAGAGTGGCCACATCTCCAACCCGAAGAACATGCTTAGTCAGTGGGGGCTGGACCTGCCTCCACTTTGATTTTTGTTTATAGTAATTTGTTAATTTAAGAGAATTTCATGGTCTTGTTACTTTTTTTTTTTTTTTAGTATATTTTATTACACTTTAGGCTCTGGGGTACATGTGCGCAACATGCAGGATTGTTGCATAGGTACACACATGGCAATGTGGTTTGCTGCCTCCATCCCCGTCATCTATATCTGGCATTTCTCCCCATGTTATCCCACCCCAACTCCCTACTCCCCACTGTCCCTCTAGCACCCCCAACAGACCCCAGTGTGTGATGCTCCCCTCCCTGTGTCCATGTGTTCTCATTGTTCAATAACTGCCTATGAGTGAGAACATGTGATGTTTGATTTTCTGTTCTTGTGTCAGTTTGCTGAGAATGATGGTTTCCAGATTCATCCGTGTCCCTACAAATGACATGAATTCATCGTTTTTTATAGCTGCATAGTATTCCATGGTGTATATGTGCCACATTTTCCTTGTCCAGTCTATCATCGATGGGCATTTGGGTTGGTTCCAGGTGTTCACTATTGTAAACAGTGCCACAGTGAACATACGTGTTCATGTGTCTTTATAATAGAATGATTTATTATCCTTTGGGTATATACCCAGTAATGGGATTGCTGGGTCAAATGGAATTTCTATTTCTAGGTCCTTGAGGAATTGCCACAGTCTCTTCCACAATGGTTGAGCTAATTTACACTCCCACCAACAGTGTAAAAGTGTTCCTATTTCTCCATATCCTCTCCAGCATCTGTTGCTTCCAGATTTTTTAATGATCGCCATTCCACCTAGCGTGAGATGGCATCTCAATGTGGTTTTGATTTGCATTTCCCTAATGACCGGTAATGATGTGCATTTTTTCGTATGTTTGTTGGCCTCATATCTGTCTTCTTTTGAAAAGTGTCTGTTCATATCCCTTGCCCACTTTTGAATGGGTTTGTTTTCTTCTTGTAAATCTGTTTTAGTTCTTTGTAGATGCTGGATATTAGCCCTTTGTCAGATGGGTAGATTGCAAAAATTTTTTCCCATTCTGTTGGTTGCCGGTTCACTCTAATGATTCTTTCTTTTGCTGTGTAGAAGTTCTGGAGTTTAATTAGATCCCATTTGTCTATTTTGGCTTTTGTTGCCAGTGCTTTTGGTGTTTTAGTCACGAAGTACTTGCCTATGCCTATATCCTGAATGGTTTTGCCTAGGTTTTCTTCTAGGGTTTTTATGCTGTTAGGTCTTATATTTTAGTCTTTAATCCATCTGGAGTTAATTTTAGTGTAAGGTGTCAGGAAGGGGTCCAGTTTCTGCTTACTGCACATGGCTAGCCAGTTTTCCCAACACCATTTATTAAACACGGAATCCTTTCCCCATTGCTTGTTTTTGTCAGGTTTGTCAAAGACCGGATGGTTGTAGATGTATGGCGTTGCCTCCGAGGCCTCTGTTCTGTTCCATTGGTCTATATCTCTGTTTTGGTACCTGTACCATGCTGTTTTGATTACTGTAGCCTTGTAGTGTAGTTTGAAATCAGGTAGCATGGTGCCTCCAGCTTTGTTCTTTTTGCTTAGAATTGACTTGGCTATGCGGGCTCTCTTTTGGTTCCATATGAAGTTTAAGGTGTTTTTTTCCAGTACTGTGAAGAGGGTCATAGGTAGCTTAACAGGGATAGCATTGAATCTACATATTAGTTTGGGCAGTATGCCCATTTTCACAATATTGATTCTTCCTAACCATCAGCATGGAATGTTTTTCCATCTGTTTGTGTCCTTTCTTATTTCCTTGAGCAGTGGTTTGTAGTTCTCCTTGAAGAGTTCCTTTGTTAGTTGTATTTCTAGGTGTTTTATTCTCTTTGTAGCAGTTGTGAATGGCGGTTTGTTCTTGATTTGGCTCTCTTTAAGTCTGTTATTGGTGTGTAGGAATGCTTGTGATTTCTGCACATTGGTTTTGTATCCTGAGACTTTGCTAAAGTTGCTTATCAGTTTCAGGAGATTTTGGGCTGAGACAATGGGGTCTTCTAAATATACAATCATGTCATCTGCATTAGAGACAATTTGACTTCCTCCTTTCCTATTTGAATACCCTTTATTTCTTTTTCTTGCCTGATTGCTCTGGCTAGAACTTCCAATACTATATTGAATAGGAGTGATGAGAGAGGGCATCCTTGTCTAGTGCCAGATTTCAAAGGGAATGCTTCCAGTTTTTGCTCATTCAGTATGATATTGGCTGTGGGTTTGTCATAAATAGCTTTTATTATTTTGAGATACAGTCCATTGATACCTAGTTTATTGAGAGTTTTTAGCATAAAGGGCTGATGAATTCTGTCAGAGGCCTTCTCTGCATCAATTGAGATTATCATGTGGTTTTTGTCTTCAGTTGTGTTTATGTGGTGGATTATATTTATAGACTTGTGTATGTTGAACCAGTCTTGCATCCCCAGGATGAAGCCTACTTCATTGTGATGGATAAGCTTTTTGATGTGCTGTTGCAATCAGTTTGCCAATATTTTATTGAAGATTTTTGTGTCTATGTTCATCATGGATATGAGCCTGAAGTTTTCTTTTCTTGTTGAGTCTCTGCCAGGTTTTGGTATCAGGATGATATTGGTCTCATGAAATGATTTGGGAAGGATTCCCTCTTTTTGGATTGTTTGGAATAGTTTCAGAAGGAGTGGTACCAGCTCCTCTTTGTATGTCTGGTAGAATTCAGCTGTGAACCCATCTGGATCTGGGCTTTTTTTGGTAGGTAGGCTATTAATTGCTACATCAACTTCAGCCCTTGTTATTGGTCTAGTCAGGGTTTCGACTTCTTCCTGGTTTAGGCTTGGGAGTGTGCAAGTGACCAGGAATTTATCCATTTCTTTCAGGTTTACTGGTTTATGTGCATAGAGTTGTTTATAGTAATCTCTGATGGTAGTTTGTATTTCTGTGGAATCTGTGGTGATACCCCTTTAATAAGCAAAAAAAGTGATAGCTTTTTATTGCATCTATTTGATTCTTCTTTCTTTTCTTTTTTATTAATCTGGCTAGTGGTCTGTCTATTTTGTTGATCTTTAAAAAAAAAAACCAGCTCCTGGATTTGTTAATTTTTTGAAGGGTTTTTTATGTCTCTATCTCCTTCAGTTCTGCTCTGATCTTAGTTATTTCTTGTATTCTGCTAGCTTTTTAGTTTTTTTTTTTTTTATCTTTCTACTCTAGCTCTTTCAATTTTGATGATAGGTGTCGATTTTAGGTCTTTCGTTGCTTCTCATGTGGGCATTTATTGCTTTAAATTTTCGTCTAGACACTGCTTTAAATGTGTCCCAGAGATTCTGGTATGTTGTGTCTTTGTTCTTGCTGGTTTTGAAGAACATCTTTATTTCTGCCTTCATTTCATTGTTTATCCAGTCAACATTCAAGAGCCAGTGTTCAGTTTCCATGAAGTTGTGCTGTTCTGAGTTAGTTTCTAAATCCTGAGTTCTAATTTGATCACACTGTGGTCTGAGAGATTGTTTGTTATGATTTCCATTCTTTTGCATTTCCTGAGGAGTGATTTACTTCCAATAATATGGTCAGTATTAGAATAGGCGTGATGTGGTGCTGAGAAGAATGTATATTCTGTGGATTTGGGGTGGAGAGTTCTGTAAATGTCTATTAGGTTTACTTGGTCCAGTTCTGAGTTCAAGTCCTGTATATCCTTGTTAATTTTCTGTCTGGTTGATCTGTCTAATATTGACAATGGGGTGTTAACGTCTGCCACTATTATTGTATGGGAGTCTGAGTCCCTTTGTATGTCGTTAAGAACTTGCTTTATGTATCTGGGTGCTCTTGTATTGCATGTGTACATATTTCAGATTGTTAGTTCTTCTTGTTGTATTGATCCTTTTACCATTATGTATTGCTCTTTGTCTCCTTTGATCTTTTTTGGTTTAAAGTCTGTTTTATCAAAGACTAGGATTGCAACTCCTGCTTTTTTTTTTTTTGCTCTCCATTGGCTTGGTAAATATTCCTCCATCCCTTTATTCTGAGCCTATATGTATCCTTGCACATGAAATGGGTTTCCTGGATACAGCACACCAATGGGTTTTACTTTTTATCCAATTTGCCAGTCCGTGTCTTTTGATTGGGGCATTTAGCCCATTTACATTTAAGATTGATATTGTTATGTGTGAATTTGATCCTGCCATTTTGATCCTAGCTTGTTGTTTTGCCCATTAGTTGACACAGTTTCTTCATTGTGTAAATGCTGTTTACTATTTGGTATGGCTTTGGAGTGGCTGGTACTGGTTGTTCCTTTCCATGTTTAGTGCTTCTTTCAGGAGCTCTTGTAAAGCAGGCCTGGTGGTGATGAAATCTCTGAGTAATTGCTTGTTCATAGAGGATTTTATTTCTCCTTCGCTTATGAAGCTTAGTTTGGCTGGATATGAAATTCTAGGTTGAAAGTTCTTTTCTTTAAGGATGTTGAATGTTAGTCCCCACTGTCTTCTGCCTTTTAGGGTTTCTGCAGAGAGATCTGCTGTGAGTCTGATGGACTTACCTTTCTGGATAACGTGATCTTTCTCTCTGGCTGCCCTTAGCATTTTTTCTTTCATTTCAACCCTGGTGAATTTGATGATTATGCGCCTCGATGTTGCTCTTCTTGAGGAATATCTTTGTGGTGTTCTCTGTGTTTCTTGTACCTGAATATTGGCCTGCCTTTCTAGTTTGGGGAAGTTCTCCTGGATAATATCCTGAAGAATGTTTTGCAGCTTGGATTCATTCTCTCCATCACATTCAGATACACCTATCAAATGTAGATTAGGTCTTTTCACATAATCCCGTATTTCTTGGAGGATTTGTTCATTTCTTTTTACTCCTTTTTTCTCCTATCTTGCCTTCCTGTTTTATTTCATTGCATTGATCTTCAATCTCTGATATCCTTTCGTCTGCTTGGTCAATCAGCTGTTGAAACTTGTGTATGCTTTGTGAAGTTCTCATGTTGTGTTTTTCAGCTCCATCAATTCATTTATATTCTTCTCTAAGCTGTTTATTCTCGTTAGCGTTTCGTCAATCCTTTTTTCAAGGTTCTTAGTTTCTTTGCATTGGGATAGAACATGTTCTTTTAGCTCAGAGAAGTTTGTTATTACCCACTTTCTGAAGGCTGTTTCTGTCAGTTCATCAGACTTATTCTCCATCCAGCCTTGTTCCCTTGTTGGTGAGGAGTTGTGATCCCTTGTAGGAGGAGAGGCGTTCTGCTTTTGGGTGTTTTCACCCTTTTTGCACTGGTTTCTTCCCATCTTTGTGGATTTATCTACCTGTGGCCTTTGTAATTGGTACTTTTGGATGGGGTCTCTGAACGGATGTCCTTTTTGTTGATGATGAAGTTCTTTCTGTTTTTTAGTTTTCCTTCTAACAGTCAGGTCCCTTTGCTGTAGGACTGCTGGAGGTCCACTCCAGACCCTGCTTGCCTGGGGAATCACCTGCGGTGGCTGCAGAACAGTAAGGGTTACTGCCAGTTTCTTCTTCTATTATCTTTGTCCCAGAAGAATACCTGCCAGATGTCAGCCTGAGCTCTCCTTTATGAGGTGTCTCTTTGGATATACAGGGGTTGCGGAGCTGCCAGAGGAGACAGTCTGTCCCTTATAGGAGCTCAAGTGCTGAGCTGTGAGCTCCATTGTTCCGTTCAGAGCTGCTGGGCAGGTACATTTAAGTCTGCTGCAGCAGAACTCATAACCACCTTTTTTCCCCAGGTGCTCTGTCCTGGGATGGTGGGGCTTTATTTATAAGTTCCTAATGTACTGCTGCCTTTTTTCAGAGATGCCCTGCCCAGTAAGGAGGTAGCCTAGTCACAGTCTGCCAGCAGAGGCATTGCTGAGCTGTCGTGGGCTCTGCCCAGCTGCTGTGTGAATTTCCTTGCAGTTTTGTTTATAGAGGTATAGTTAGAACTGCCTTGGTAATGGCGGTCTGCCTAAATAATGGTGGTCTGCCTAAGTAATGGCACACTGTCTCGGTAATGGTGGACTGCCTGGGTAATAGTGGACTGCCTTAGTAACAGCAGACTGCCTTGGTAGTGGTGGATTGCCTCAGTACTGAAGGACACCCTTCTCCCTACAGAGCTGGACCATCCTGGGTCTAGCTGTGCTTGCTGTGAAACTCTTAATCCATAGCGTTTCAGATAGCTGGTCTTTGTGGGGATGGGACCCGCAGAGCCAGATCACCTGGGTCCCTGTTTTAGCTCCCTTTTTTTCAGTTGAATGGGCGACTCTGTCTCCCAGGCGTTCCAGGCACCAGTTGAAACCGCAGCCCGGATTTGTGTGAGTTTTTTTTCGGAGACCCACTGCACTCTGGTGAAGACTCGTGGCGCTTTTCCACCTGGGAATCTCCTGGTCTGTGGGTGGTAAAAACTCGTTTGGAAATGCGGTAATCACTCACCCTCTGTGTTCTCGCTGGGAACTGCACTCTGAAGCTGGTCCTATTGGGCCATCTTGGATCATCCTGCTGGTCTCGTTACTTTATCTTATCTTGCTCTTTTAGGGCATTTGGGCTCTGAATTGGAGCAGATGGAGAGGACAAGAACTTGAAATGAGAAGTAATAGATTTTACGTTTGTGGTCAAATTTTCCTCTAGTAAAATACAGGTACCTTGTAAAGGCAAGTTGAAATTTTTTCAACTCCTTGTCCTTCCCTTGCCCTCCTGTTTTCTTCTGATTCTTAGACCCAACACGTATATCATGTTCTTTCTCCAGTTTAGTCACCCCTAGCTTTTTATTTGTGGAGAATTAGGTGCTTGAAGTCTGCTCCCACTTCACTGAATTGGGAAACAATGAAGTCAGCACCTCTCATTCTCTGAACTCACACTTATGGCTTTGAGAAACTACCTCTCCCTGCAAGCAAAAGGTCTGCAGATCTCTGAGGGAGGTTGCTAAGAATTCAGCAGGGAGATGAACAGGATAATAGAGGACTTTGTCGCAAAGGCTGACACCATGTTTTAAATATGCTGATCTTAACACTTAGGCTAAAAACTGGATAAAAAGAGATTTGTGCCTACTTTCTTGTGACATTTCTCTTTAGAAAGACTGAAGCTACTCGAGTCTGTAAAAATTTAGTTTGGGCGTCCTGGTAGATTGAAGGCTTAGAAGCCACAATACAAAACTTTACATCTGGAGGACCAAGTCTGACCCTTTAGTAGTGGCTGCCTAGAGAGGCTGTGTTAAGAAAGATTCTGAAGCTAGAAAAGCTTCTGTCTGCTGCTTAGCTGAGAGCTGCCCTGGCTGTGTGCCTGGGGAAGAGAGGGACACCTGATGTGTACGTGGCCATCTCAGGACTGTAGCCTTCTCACACAGTCCTCAGTTGGCTGACAGGTGTTTTTGTGTTTAAAAACTATATCCAGTGCATACCTTTAATCTGGTGTGGAGTATTCTGTAGTTTGTGAATTATTCAGAGGTAAAATGCTATATACAGGATGATAAGTTAAAGAGGTAGCTGTCTAGTCCCTAGACTTTACAGGAAGAGTGACAGATAAATCCTAAATAAGTATATGAATAGGGAAGAGATAGTTGGAATTAGTATTAAATATTATTTGGTTTGATATTGTATAGGAGACCTAGATCAATAACTCAGGTCCTAAAGGGCTGGACCTGAGGATATAAAGATTGTTGTGGTTTTGAAATGGAGAATTCTCTCATCACCTCATTAGATCTGACAGTAGTCAGTGAAGTATATAAGTCGAGCTTGCAGCACTATGCTTAGCAAATCATGACTGGAAACTGAAGATCTATCAAATTTATAGGAAGAAGGATGCTGTACATATGGAAGAAAAATAAGGGGTGAATTGATGGCAAAAAAAAGGGAAGGACAAACAGGGCCAGATTCCAGTCTTTGCCGTGTTTGTTGAGAGTGGGTTTTTCCTGAAACAGCGTCAAGGACTACAGGTAAAATTTGAACTTTAATATTTAAAATTCCTTTTACCTAATAAATTCTGTTTTTTGTCAAGCAAAGAAAAGGCTACCCTAACAGTTTCGATCTCTGACTTTCCCTTGCTGGACGTTCATTACGTCACTTATGTAGATCCCTATCTCACAAATAGTGCTTGCTTTTTTTTTTTTTTTTTTTTTGAGACAGAGTCTCACTCTGTTGCCCAGACTGGAGTGCAGTGGCGCAACCTCAGCTTAGTGCAACCTCTGCCTCCTGGGTTCAAGTAATGCACCTTTGGCCGGGCGCGGTGGCTCACGCCTGTAATCCCAGCACTTTGGGAGGCCGAGGCAGGTGGATCACGAGGTCAAGAGCTCGAGACCATCCTGGTCAACATGGTGAAACCCTGTCTCTACTAAAAATACAAAAATTAGCTGGGCATGGTGGTGCATTCCTGTAATCCCAGCTACTCAGGAGGCTGAGGCAGGAGAATTGCCTGAACCCAGGAGGCGGAGGTTGCAGTGAGCCGAGATCGCGCCATTGCACTCCAGCCTGGGTAACAAGAGCGAAACTCCGTCTCAAAAAAAAAAAAAAAAAAAAAAGAAATTAAAGAAGGTGAACCAGATTCAATTCAAGTGAATTTTAGTTCTGGATTTCTGCTATAAACACGCTAATGGTGATTGTTAACCATTATTTATAAGTTCTTGATAGCTCTGAGGTCTAGTCAAACCTTCCACAGCATTTAACAACAATATTTTTTTTTTGAGACTGAGTCTTGCTCTGTCGCCAGGTTGCAGTGCAGTGGTGAGATCTTGGCTCACTGCAACCTCTGCCTCCGTGGTTCAAGTGATTCTCCTGTTTTAGCATCCCGAGTAGCTAGAACTATAGGTGCGCACCACCATGCCCAGCTAACTTTTGTATTTTTAGTAGAAACAGGGTTTCACCGTGTTGGCCAGGCTGGTCTTGAACTCCTGACGTCGTGATCCACCCGCCATGGCCTTCCAAAATGCTGGGATTACAAGCGTGAGCCACCGGGCCTGGTCAGCAAGATGTAGTTAAGTTAGATGTTAAAAACAGAAATCTACCTTGAGACTGACCTTGTGTAAGACTAATTGAAAGATTGATTGTAGATGAAAAATTCATAAACATTTAGTGATAGCTGTAGATTTCCTTTCAACATAAAACAATAGCAAAATTATAATTCTAGTTTACATTAATATATAAGAATGTTCTCAAAGTTGCAAACAATATCTTGAAAAAGTGATTGTCCCAAAGTTCAGATCCTTCATGATTAGATACATGGTTTTTCTGTACTAGTGCAGAAAAAATACCAAAAGCCATTCAGGCCATCTGCGCCTCAGGCGGGGCCGCCACCAAAATGCAGATTTTCGTGAAAACCCTTACGGGGAAGACCATCACCCTCGAGGTTGAACCCTCGGATACGATAGAAAATGTAAAGGCCAAGATCCAGGATAAGGAAGGAATTCCTCCTGATCAGCAAAGACTGATCTTTGCTGGCAAGCAACTGGAAGATGGACGTACTTTGTCTGACTACAACATTCAGAAGGAGTCTACTCTTCATCTTGTGTTGAGACTTCGTGGTGGTGCTAAGAAAAGGAAGAAGAAGTCTTACACCACTCCCAAGAAGAATAAGCACAAGAGAAAGAAGGTCAAGCTGGCGGTTCTGAAATACTATAAGGTGGATGAGAATGGCAAAATTAGTCGCCTTCGTCGAGAGTGCCCTTCTGATGAATGTGGTGCTGGAGTGTTTATGGCAAGCCATTTTGACAGACATTATTGTGGCAAATGTTGTCTGACTTACTGCTTCAACAAACCAGAAGACAAATAACTGAGTTAATAAAAGACATGAACTAACAAAAAAAAAAAAAGCCATTCATTTCCTGCTTTGACTTGTCCTTCAGAACGTGGGATGGTTGTATGGAATGACTCATTTCCTTCACAAACTAGAAGTTGGCCCTTCTAATGAGAAATGGCAGTGTGGAAAGCAAATTAGTAAATATTAAAGTATCAGTCCTAGGAAATAGGGGCTGTGAATATTTGAGTTACTCATTTTCATATATACATTGGATTAGGTATGATTAATATCCCAGTTGTTAAAAACAGATAAAGATGTCTTTATCTGACACATTTCCTTTCCATGAGTTTTAAATGAGAACCTGAGATCATTTTACTGGAATATTATGAAAGTAATTTGTTTACATGATGACTTGGTTCATGAACCTAATAAGCTTGCTTTCTTGGTCAATCTTTAGAGAAGGTTTTTGTTTGATTGTTGAATCAGAAAGAGACAGGACTCTTGCGTTCCAGCTTCATCGTCTGCATTTTCCATGATTTTTCTTGATTCCTCAGTCTCTTCATACATAAAAGAAATACATCAGCAGTGGCTCTGAGGTACAAAAATAAATACAATTGTCAACATTTAAATTGTAAAACTCTAGTAGATTATTCTTATTTTAATTAAATGAGGAAAATCGACCCAAAATGATTTTAGGAGCTGATTCAGGTAAATTGGTCAGGCAGTTTAGAATTTAAATTCATGGTCCTTTTCTACTGAATTTATTGGATGATAATTTATGCATATACAGATAAATTTGGTGCATTTTAAAATGTGCTTAAAAATCCGTGTTAAGATTCTGTTCTTCCAAAATCAGAGGTCACAAGCTAGAAGTCCACAGGCCTATTTTGGCCCACAGAAATGTTTGCTCATAGAAAGAAAAAAAATTTGCTCATAGAAAGTGTTGATTTTTTTTTAAGTTCTTTTCTTTTAAGTTTTCAACCTATAAAAATACTTATAGGTTATATAAAAATACAAGGGTACTGCTACCTTGAAACAAAAAAATTTTGCATAAAAAATGGATTTCCAATTATTCTAAAAGAGTCAGAAGATCCAGCAATGTTGGGTCTTTATCTCTACATAGGAGGTGCTGCTAGCACTGAATAACTTGCCTCTTTTAGTGGTGTATGTGCCTCAGTACCAATGGTTTCTGGGATGAGACCCCAGTACTACGAATCAGGGTTTTCTCTCTGTTGACCTAGATGAGAAAATTCTGACATTGAGAATAAACAGTTTAAGCATCGTTATAGAGTGGTATTTGGATTCAAAGAGATTAGGTACATGAACAAAACCTCGGGTACTGCTACCTTGAACTTCTTTTAGTAAGAAGTAAGTCCTTCTAACTTTCCTCTGCTTTCTTTTAAGTTTGTCCAAAGGTGCATTTGCAAAGGGATTACCAAGACCATGGCAGAACCAGCCTGCCCCTCCCTAACACACACATCACACGCTTTTTTTTTTTCCAACAGTTCCTCTAATTAAAGGTCTCTCACGGCTCATACGACTCCTAAAGCCAATTAAACAATGCTCACCCTTGTACCTCCCAGTAGATTGGGGAGTAGCTTGGCAAACGATGTGATTGATATGAAAAGTAGTAACGTATTTTTAAGTACTTTTAGCACTGTTGTTACTCTATGAGGCACAAGCTTTCAACACAGTGGCCTTTTATCTTCTGTGCTTTTGGAGTGTGAGAATACCATGGAGGCTACATGCACCACAGCGTTCCTGTGGGCTGGGAATCAAGGACTGGAGAAGGGGGTGGGAGTGACAGTGCAGGGAGGGGGAGTTGGCAGCTGTCATCTGAATAGCATTTCCCTCTTCTATTATCCTGCGTCCAAATGCTCCATCTATTCATATTCATGGTTTCTATCACTGTGCACAGCACCAAGGCCAGCTTCCTTTTCATGTTTCATTTTCTTGTCTTTCCTGGAGTTTCATTTTGATTTACTAAAAATCAGTGGACTGCTTTCGAACGAGGATCAGCTAGTAGAAACTGTAGCTAGTTGATAGAGAATCTACTGGGAGCAATTTATTTAAATACAAGAAGTTAAAGCCAAATGTATGTGGTAAGTTTTTGTTCATCCATGTTAATTTCATTAATTTCCCATTAATCTAGTGATTAACTCCATGTGAAGGAAGACCATATTCACATTGCTAAGAAAAAGAAATAAGGAAAAAATTTTATATTTTAATTACAAAGTAGTATATATTTAATTTAGGACATATAAAACTGCAAAAATTTAGGAAAGTACAGAAAAGAAATTAAAACCACCCTATCTAAACATAATTGTTATTAAATTTTGAGTTTATTTCTTTACAGCCAAATATATATGTTTATATTTTAGGAAATTGTGATAATTCTAGAAATAATTCTTCATTGCTTATATGTGTGTAATATGAAATCATAAATATTTTAATATCTTTAAATATTTTATTAAAGCTTTTCATGTGTCTGTATAGAATTTCATAATATGGCTACTCAATGATTTTTGGGAAGTTAGGTGTTTCTGAATTTAAACAATAAACAGTATTGTGATAAAGACATTCACAAGCTTTCACATCCAAGCTTTGTGAAAATCCATGATTTTTCCTTAGGAAAATTTCCCAGAAGGGATTTGTGAGTCAAAAGGTAGCTGGGCTTTCAAGTGACCTCCACAAAGGCTGTAGGAATTGAACCTCTCTGATGTATGAGAGCACCAACAGGGAGTTTTTCTAAGAACATCTTTCTGGGAAGCTACTCAGAATATTCTTTGACTGCTTTTGCCTAGGTATTGTTTACTCTATGAAGAAGACTAATCACTTGCTGGAGTTTCTTGGAATATAGGAAGAGGAGGGTGGAATGCTGCCAAGTTTGAAAATGTTTGGGAAAAGTATGGGCCATCTTAACCATCATTTTAATTAACATTTGTTTTAGATCATGAATGGGAAACCAGCTCTTCTGGAGGAAAACATGAATGTCTGCTGGGGAGCATGTATGTGCTTTGGGAACCCTTGGGACCAAGAAAATAAAATGCTTAATAACAATAGCATAATGAGGCCACAGGAGTGCTGAGAGCATTAATGAAGGAACAATTTTAAAGTTCTTCAGGAGCCTAGGGAGAGTTTAGAGTGGATGGATTCCTTTACTGACAAAGACAAATATGTTGGACTGCTTGGGATGACTCGATTAAACCAGAGCTAAATTTTAAAACACACCAAATTACAGTTGCCCTGTTGTAAATGGAATGCCTCATATTTATTGGAGTCCTATTATTCTATTGAGATGAACCACAGTTAACCACATCCATATTTTTAAATATTTAGGCTATAGAACTAAACTTTTACATGTACCTGGAGAAGTTTAGAAGTTGATATTGACTGGGCACGGTGGCTCATGCCTGTAATCCCAGCACTTTGGGAGGACAAGGCAGGCAGATCACGAGGTCAAGAGATTGAGACCATCCTGGCCAACATGGTGAAACCCTGTCTCTACCAAAAACACAAAAATTAGCTGGTACGTATTTGTAGTCCCAGCTGCTTGGGAGGCTGAGGCAGGGAATCGCTTGAACCCAGGAGGTGGAGGTTGCAGTGAGCCAAGATCACGCCACTGCACTCCAGCCTGGTGACACAATGAGACTCTGTCTCAAAAAAATAATAATAAAAAGAAGCTGAGATTATACTGTTCTTATATATAATGTCCCAATTTGCAACAAAAGAGCCATAGGAAACCAGGTCCTGAACTGACCAATTGAAGAGAACTTGAGGCTCTGATGAGAAGAATGCATGCTGTGTATGCAGATCACGTTTAGGCAAGTGCTTCCTATTGTTGTCCGGTGAAACTTAATATTTCCAGTGGTCCTTCTGAGTTTAACAGGTTTCTAACTCCTGGCAATAAAACCAGACTTTGCTACAGTGGTTTACTTGGCAAACTTAATCTCCACTTGCTTCTGCAGTAGGATTACCCATGTAAACACAGCATGACTTAACAGTAAAAATGGACACCGATGTGACAACTCAGTTGGAAAACTTGCTGTATTTTTGTCATAAAAGTAATGAGAGGTTTTTGCTTGTTTGTTTTTTGTGATATTGCTTAGAAAATCTTTAAACTGGTATTGCATAGAGAGATAACGCTTCTGCGCGCCTTAGAAGAGAATCTATGCTAATTATAGTAATACGCTGCCAGCATGATTGTTTTGTAAGAGATGTTGTCCTAGTGATATGCTGGCTGGGAACTGTATTTCCTGTTCCCCCAGGATAGATGTCTCTTGAGAGGAGAAGATAGTTCTGGGTCTTATTTTTTTATGTAACAGTAAAGGGAACTCTTAAAACTTTATGTTTCTAAAGTGAATGTCCAGGGTTAATCTTTCCTGATGGTTCTCTTGCCTGGATATCAAACTCAATAAAGCACTTAATACTCTCAACACTGGTAATATATGAAGTTAGTCCAGTAATTCAGAAACAGGAAGTTTGAACCCATTTAGACTTTAATACACTAACCAACAGTAGTTCCCTCAATTTCATTCATTACATGAATTTCATACATTCATACATTCATTACTTTGTTCATTTATTTACACAAAGGTTGAATTGAGTTTCTGAATTGAGTTCAGCAGTCCTTAGGGGCCATCAGGATGAGCTCCTTGTCTTCAAGGAGCTCCCAGCCTAGTGGAAGAGGCATGAGAAAACTAACACAGTGTGGCAAAGCTGTGGTGAAAATGTCCCCCATGCATGCAGGAACAGGGATACAGTAGCTAACCCTGCCTCAAAGTCCCTTCTGACTCCCTCAGCTCCATTCATTTTATTTATTTATCTATTTATTTATTTATTTTGGAGACAGGGTCTCTCTGTTACCAGGCTGGAATATGGTGATACAGTCATGGCTCACTGCAGCCTTGGCCTCCAGGGCTCAGGTGATCCTCCTGCGTCAGCCTCCCAAGTAGCTGGGACTGTAGCTGTACACCACTGTGCCCAGCTAATTTTTAAAAATTGCTTGTAGAGACAAAGTCTCACCAGGCTGCCCAGGCTAGTCTTGAACTCCTGGGCTCAAGTGATCCTCCTACCTCAGCCTCCTAAAGTGCTGGAATTACAGTGTGAGCCGCCTTGCCTGGCCATTTTATTTTAATTTATAGCTGTTTTACCCTACCTTGCCACTCTGATTGTGGCCCACAGACTAGCAGCATCAGCATCACCAGCAGTTCATTAGAAATGCATCACCTCAACCAGACCTGTTGAATCACAATTTGCATTTTAACAAGATCTTCAGGATCCAAATCTTGTCATATGAACACAACTCTTATGCGGAATGGGGGAGGGGTGACACTGTTACAAATGTATGTTCTTGGCCAGTCACAGTGGCTCATGCCTGTAATCCCAGCACTTTGGGAGGCTGAGGCAGGCAGAGCATGAGGTCAGGAGTTTGAGACCAGCCTGGCCGATATAATGAAATCCCGTCTCTACTAAAAATACAAAAATTTGCCAGGCATGGTGGCACGTGCCTATAGTCCCAGCTACTTGGGAGGCTGAGGCAGAAGAATCGCTTCAACCCAGGAGGTGGAGGTTGCAGTGAGCCGAGATCGCACCACTGCACTCCAGGCTGGGAGACAGAGCGAGATTCCGTCTCAAAAACAGAAACAAATGTATGTTCTTACATAAATTGAGTACAGTGAGCCCACACTTGATCAATGTGTACTGGAATGATTTAGTAATAATAGCTTTGTTTATTATGTATCTATTGTTTGACAAGTGTGGGGCTGCTAAGTAGCTTAGATTATGATCTTACTCATTTCCTTCTACAGCCTGTAAGATAGGAATATTTATCCCCATTTTGCACACTAGAAAACAGAAGTTCATAGAGGTTAAGGGATATGTCCAGGCCACGCAGCAAGTAATAGCTTGAACCAGAATTTAAATGCAGGATTGCTTTGTTCCAAAGCTTTGCTCTTTCCCCAACACAGACTCCCAAATATTGGAGACACATCCCTGAAAGCGTGCTTAATGCTTAGTTTCCTTTCATCTGTCAGTTTCATGACAGAAACTTAGTACATTAAACCCAAATGGCTCTAAAACTGGAGTTAATTATCTTCTGCTCCAGATGCAATTAGTAATTGCTCTAAACCTGCTAGCATGATGCCTGGCAGCTGCCAGTTACCAGGTGCAATTTTGGTAAATGGGTAAATCCTATTGGTCTGCTAATTTAAGGCGTTAGATATTAGATGAATTACATTACTGAAAACCTTTAGGTAGACCTCACGTTGGGAGTCATTTGGGCAGCATTTGGCTGGCAGACTACCTGTTTGATACCTGGGTCTATTTCTTTGCTATGGAATACATTTTATTCAGGGAATGCTTGGTGAATCCATTTTTTAGTGCTTTTAAAAATCTTTATCCTTAGGATTTATTTTTCTTGTCAAGTTTTTTCTATGCAGTCTTTTCCATTCAGTTAAAGGAAAAATGTGACATTTATGATGTTTATAATGAGTGTGAACCTTATGCAGATATGTGAAGAAAAAGTTAATCTCTTCCGTAATCACCCTTTATTCCTACCCTACAGTGGGAACCAGCATCCACAAACTGGCTCGTATTTTTCCACACTGTTCTCCTTCCTTATGCAAACATGCACAAACAGCTATGTGCATATGCCCTGTAATTTGCTCTTAAGATGTCATGGACATCCCTCTCTATTCTCAAATCTCATTTGCAAAATTCTTTGTTCTTCACTACAAGGATTCTCAATTTGAGCAGGGGAGGGGAGTAAACTACTTTCCATTTAGGTATCTCAGATGGGACTTTAAAAGAGATATGCCTGTAAAAGTAGTGATATCAAATACAAGTGCTTAGAACAGAGGCAAATGCCTATATTGCTTTTTAAGGAATTATCTTTCTAATTTAGAATATGGAAAAAAAATCGTTGATACTGATGTACATCTTTTTCTAATCTCTAAAAATAAACAGTTTGACCGTTTTTTGGAGAGAAAATAGACTTCTTACAGCAAATTCAGTGTGGGCCCCAAAACGCTGTAACAGTACACTGCACACTCATTTATCCTTGTTGGTTGCTGCGCTCTCTTGCACAACTTCAAAGCCTCCCATCATTTGTGAAGAAAACATTTTCTTCCTTGGTAAATAGCATGAATACACTTCATTTTTCTATTTTTCTAACCTTTTGGCTTATGTGGAACTGGTGCCAAATTCCTCATCATGAAGGCATCTGTTTTATATTTTGACAACAGTAATAGCTTCAAATGAACAGTGGTAAATAATATGTCTTGTTCTTTTTAGTTATGGATTGCATATTCATTTTGTCCAAACTGCATTCTCACCTTTCTGAAGAAATAATGTACATCAAAGAGGATTTTTAAAAGTATAAGACACAGGACCATTGGTTGCAGTTGTTATCATTGATATTATCATCTTCCTCTGTCCTGGTATCCTTTATTTTCTGAATTTTAAAAAATGGCTGTATGATGTGCTTTTTGGGGCTTCATTAACTGCTTGTTTTATTCTGGTAGGTGTCATTGTTGTTACATTCTTCCTTCAAATTTGCTTTTCTGGGCTTTCCTCAGACCCTCTCTTAAGCTACCCATTGTGCCTACAGTATCGATGGCATTTATTATGTTAAAAATGATTCTAGTTTCACATGGCTGCATTATATTTGTGCTAAAAGCATCAAGGTCCAATGTAAAGAGCACTGGAATGAGAGTCAAGAAACCTAATTAGGTGGACCTTGGAAGTATTTTGCTCTAGGACCTTACGGCAAGTCATGGAACCTGTCTAGACCTCCTCTCCCACTCATTATTCCCAACCCCTGAGCCACCCTAGCTTCCTCCCCAAGAGACCAGGTGCTTTCACACTGCATATCTTTGCACATGCTGTTTCCACTGCTTCAAATGCCCTTTTTTGTCTCCTACCGGACAAATTCCTGCTCACATTTAAATGGCCCACATTGAGATCTCATCTCCTATGGGAAACTCTTCTTGAGTCCTCTTGAATACTATTAGTTGCTTCTTAATCTGCAAGGAATCTAATAATTCCACAAACACACATAATAAGTAATACTTTTAATATTTTATGGCAGGCGTGTGAGTGTGTGTGTCTGTGTCTAAATCTCTCTCACTAAACCGTGAGCACCTTTAAGACAGAAACTGTGTCTCCTTCATTTTTGTCTCCCCAGGGTCTAGAACTTTACCTGATACATGGTAGGTGCTCTATACCTGTTGGCTCACTGAGGCATTAGCCTTAGTTTACCCATCTGTAGTAGGGGAATTGGACCAGATGCTGTTAAAGTAATGCTATGGACTTCTATATTTGGACAGAGACCTTGAACAAGAGGCCCACCCAGATGATGCTTTGTGTGTACAGTGCAGAGGGTGAGTGTGTTGATGGATTGATATTTGGCTGCGTCACCATTTCACAGTGGTGGGCAAAAGAGGCACATTGGCTCTGTTGAGCTTTAAGTAGCTGTTCTAATGTCTTGTTTCCCCACCTTAAAGAACATTTACTATGTATATGAATGAATCCATAAACAATATAAAGTCAAGTTTAATAGTTGTTTTCTCGTTTAGCTTACATGACTGTTTTAGAGACACATTTGTATTGATAATGTAGATAAGTTAGTTTGTGTATTCATGTATAGGCAGACATTACTTGGCATATGATAATGAGCCGAGCGCCCTGTTGGACCCCCCCCCCCCAAAAAAAAAAAAAGATTCCTTCCTTATCTGCTGTGATGTTTCCCTCTCTAGGGGGCTATTTCCAGCTAGGAAAATTTGTGCTTCTACTTGTAGCTCCAGTGCCCAGCAAGCTACCTCTAACCCCCATCCCACCCACATACCCAGTAGCCTTTATCTTCTGATTAGGGAGATTCCTGCCTTACCACCTCCATCACAGGCCACATTGTATACCAGCAACATAGGCTTTCTCTCTTTCCATGGTGAGATAAATCAGCTTAGTGAGTTTTTGGAAAATTTCAGGGCAAGTGAGGCTTGAGCTCAAGATGAGAAAGTTAACCCCCACCATACTTGTTTTTGACTCAAGTCTATTTTACTGCTTTTTGAGAGTGAGAGCTCAGGGTTAGCAGCTGCTGCGTATAGGTCTAAGGTCTGACAGAAGCCTTTGCAGAGGCACCTGCTGCTTTCAGGACTGCCTGGGACTGAGGGAAACCCCCACACAAAAGGCTTCTGTTGTATTTCTATGCATAGTTGAGAAAGCTTAAATGACAAGGAAAGAAAACCACAAGAGAAAGAGAAAGATGGACTAGGAGAAGTAAATGGAAATACTGTTGACAAAAGGCTATGCCAGTGCAAAAAGTGAGTGTGAAGCAGCAAAGAAAAGCCGGAAAGCAAACCCAGAATGGCTAGGAAGAAAACCTGGCAGCAGTATCCACATTTTCCAAAACTATGGTGGGAGCCATAATTATCTAAAATCCCCACCAGATATTATCACTTGAAACATCATGTCTCACCTTTATAGTCGTGTAAGTTACCAGTCCTTCCAGAATAAGTAGGAACAATTCTGAGCCCCTGGCATGGAGTGGCATAGCCCTATGCCAGGCATTTTGTCACCCCTGGCATGACATAAGTGGGCATAGACAGCCTTGAAATGTGTACATAATGTAAGCTGCACTTTCTCCTTTTTGTGCAGACCACATGCCATAGTGTTCTAGGAAAGCAAAGGGGCATCTTGTTTGGTTGTCAGTGCTACTTGGTGGGTATGCCATAACCCCTTTAGAGATGTAAAAATACCAGGCTGGGCATGGTGGCTCACACCTGTAATCCCAGCACTTTGAGAGGCTGAGGCAGGTGGATCATCTGAGGTCAGGAGTTTGAGACCAGCCTGGCCAACATGTATTTCAGTCTCAACTGAAAATACAAACATTAGCCAGGTGTGGTGGCGCATGCCTGTAATCCCAGCTACTTGGGTGGCTGAGGCAGGAGAATTGCTTGAACCCAGGAAGCAGGCGGCAGTGAGCCGAGGTTGCACCACTGCACTCCAGCCTGGGGAACAGATCGAGACTCCATCTCAAAAGAGAGAGAGAGAGAGAGAGAGAGAGAGAGAGGGAGAGAGATGTGATACCAATCTTGGATCTCTGTGTAAAAAATTATCTGTGTAGTGTATGTTGATAACTGCTGGGTGAATGTTGTGCTGAGTGAGGTGATATGGTTGGAGTTCTGAATCACTCCCCATCCCCTTGCCGCTGCAGCAGCTACCACCGTGTTAGAGCTAAATGCAGGAAAGGTCCCTCTTTTTCTGCCTGATGCTTTCCCTCTTCTGCCTCCCATGGATACAGTATAATAGGAAACCATTTAGTTGTTTGCAGACTTCCAGCCGCAGGGGAAACACAGAGCAGAATGTAGCAGGGCAGGTGTGAGGCTGAAACAGCAGATAAATTATCATTATGATGGTCACCTGACTCAAGGGGAGCCAGTCCCCATATTGGCAGACCTAGGGACTTCCCTGCCTAGAAAATCTCTGTCCATTCAGGGACACATTCGCCCAATAGGTTATTTCTCTCAGATATTTGGTATTAGAAGTAAAGATTATCAGACAGTCAGAAGTGAAATCTACAAGGATGCATATAAAAGACCATGAGCAAGCCCACGTTAAGAGAAGGCAGAAGCCATGATGACTTCATAGCAGAATCAATAAACAGAGAAAAGACCATAACATCAGGGTGAGAAAGAAATACATGAAGAATCTATAGAAATAGTTGAGTCATTTTAATGGCATACACCAAAGTAAAAAATCTTCACATTCTTGCTTCTAAGGGTCAGATGGTCAAGCAGCCCCTAAGGAGCAGCTTAGAGTGGGAATCTACTAGATCGGCTGGAAAGGAAATTATGAACCCAAATGCATCTATTTAGTTTATTACTCATGGTACATCAGGCACCATGAGCATTATGTCTGCATCATCAGTTCTTCCTGGCCCCCTAGGTCTCATGGAGGTGATGTGGATATGGGCCTAGGGGGATACTGTGTACAGAGGGCTCTGTTTCACAGCTGAGCAACACTGAGCTTTAGAAAACACCAATTTTAAAAGGAGACATGCCTATCCTCCCCTCCAGAGACAGATTATTCCAGGGTAATGTAAACAGATCTCTGGGCAGGGATGTTCTCTGTCTTTACTATGCTGACCAGGAAACAAATGTGCCTTCTGATCTGCAGGGGAATACTATCTCTAGTTTCCTAGGCTGTTTGCTATGCAAATATCCCAGAAAATATAGTTTGGCATGACTTCTAGAAACATTATGGAGAATTATCTGCCAACACTAATATTTATTTATTTATTTATTTATTTATTTATATTTTTGAGATAGAGTCTTGCTGTGTTGTCCAGGCTGGAGTGCAGTGGTGAGACTTTGACTCACTGCAATCTCCACCTCCCCAGTTAAAGTGATTCTCATGCCTCAGCCTCCTGAGTAGCTGGAATTACAGGCATGTGACACTACACCCAGTTAATTTTTGTATTTTTAGCAAAGATGAGGTTTCACCATATTGGCCAGGCTGATCTTGAACTCCTGCCTGCCTCAGCCTCCCAAAGTGCTGGCATTACAAGCTTGAGACACCGTGCCTGGCCTCAACACTAAGAATTCTCAAGCTGCCTTGAGTCTTTTTCCAGTTTACACATGGCCAAGTCCTATTTTCTCACCTGTTTAGATTCACATGAGCCTCACATTTTCTTTGTTGCCATTAAATTCTTAAAGTACCACTTTTACCCAGACTCACACTAGCCTGGGCGAGTTTCTGCTCCTCATCTCTAGGAGACCAGAACTAATTAACATAAAGCTGGAAAATTAGATTGTAATCAGAATGTGGGGCCTTGAATCCCAGGTGAAAGTTTTAATCAAATGTGAAACCCTGACACTTGGATGCCACAGGACTGGCTTCAGTTAGACTTTCCACTTATGCCTCTGTTCATTTGGGATGTGATTACTCAAGACACAGGAAGTTATTTCTATTCATTACCTCCATAATGCTTTTAAGGGTGCTTCAAATCTGAGCCAGAGGCAGAAGTGATCAAGTTTCTATCCTATTAACTGTTTGGATTTCTTGTTTCGGATCTTCTTTTTAAAAGTCTTAATACATTTCATCAAATGAAACATTAATGCTTAGAAAAGATAGATATTGGCTTACAGGTTTACACTCAGGTCCTCTCACTGGTCCTCCTGCATTGGAAGCTCTTCGCACTCTTTGACTTGCTTCCAATACTGCCATCCTGCATTACTCTAGTCTCTGTACACAAGTATCTTCATCAAAGAGGCATTCCTGGGCCCACCATCAAAACTAGCTCTTACTCATTGTCCTCTCTTGTGGCACTTGCTCTTTTCATTCTTAGTACATAGCACAATTTGTAATTGTACGTCAGGTATGTGTGTGTAATGGCTTCTCCTCCACCAGACTGTAAGCTCCATTAAGAGAGAAGTTATATCTTTTTTTCATTACAGAAAACCCAGCCTCATGTACCAAGTGCTCAAGAAATACTGATTGAACAAATTAAATGTACATTTTTTACTCTTTTTTGTAAAAAGTCTTGAATATTTCAGCTCAGTGAGTTTGCACTTATGTGGTTAGCAATAGCGTTGATGAGTTTTTTACATGCAGGACTTACATCATCAAACAGTATTTGCTCTCTGCCATTTTTTTTCCTATTACAAAAAGAATATAATCTCAATGGCTTTAACTCAATAAACACAGAAGAGAACAAGGAGGAAAGAAACCAATATGGTGGTAATTCCACTGTTGACATTTTGTAGAGCTGTGTTTTAAAGAAGAGTAATTTTCCATGAGGGTAGAGTGGAGAGGGAAGGGAATGTAGGATGTAAAATTAGTTTGAGATGGTCTGCACAAAAGTGGATATGGAAGTGAGAAGTAAAGCAGGAGCCTTTGGAGTGCAGAGGAAAGTGCTAGTATTGGAGACATTCCAGAGACAGAATTGGTGGGATTTGCCCAAGGCAATGCTGATGTTTGGGGCTTTGTGACTGGGAGACAGACGTAGCACTTAACAGAAATAGTGGTGCTGGAGAGGCCTTGAGACCTGGAAAGGAAATAGGCTTTAGAGCCAGCAGAGGTGGGTTTCCATTCTGGTGCTGCAAGCAAGTCACCTGACCTCTGTGAAACCATTTCCTTCCTCTGTGCAATGAGCTCCACAGTCCCTACCTTGCCAGGTTTTCGTCGGGTAAGTTGCTTAACCTTTCTCAGCTTCTTCATCTGTTAAGATGGGAATAAAAACAGTGCCTATTTCATGGGTTGTTTTGAGGATTAAATGAGTTAATATTGTAGAATAAGTGATAGATAGAAGTATTTGCTGTGATCTTTGTTGTTATTGATAAATTATCAATATATGGACTGGATGCCCTTGAGACATCCAGCTGAAACTGTCCACCTGGCAGTGGAAAACACTTGTCTAGAACTTGTCCGTGGTCTGTTTAAAAATACTGGGAAGGCCAATTTTCCAGGGTGGGTCCTGTGTTGTCAGAGTTAAAGGCTGGGAGTGAAGTTTCCATTAACTGAGGTAGAATAGTCACTGTACTACATGTCCCAGAGTAATACCCCCTTCTAAAGTAGGTATCTCCACCTGGCTGTGTGGATGTAGTTTACTAGCTGGTACCTTGGTGAGCCCATGCGGGGATATGAGTGTCTGCAGAAAAAGCCTGAGGATGCATGGAATGCTGAGTTCTCAGGGCAGGGCGAGGAAGGCCAGCAGGTAGAGGGGTTGATTTGTGCAAGCACCAAACCCACAGGGTGGGTGCAAGGCTCAGGAGGTGGGCAGACATGAAATGCACAGAACAAGCAAACAGAAGGGAATTATCCTGGGACTGCCACTCATGAAGCTTTTATGGTGGTCCTTTAATTTGGATAGGTTAAAGTGACTGCAAGGTTAAAGGCTAACAAATATTCTCAAATTCTTTATGTTTTTTGTTTAAAGCAAAACATAAATGTAAAATAATGCACTTCAGTTTGCTCTCTTCTTACTGCCTCCCACTCATCAGTTTTGCACAGAGAGAAATGTTCACTTGCTGTGGCTTCTTGCCCCGCCCGAGTTTTTTGTTTTGTTTTGCTTTTAGCATAGGTCCATTATAACTGGAAGCAAAGAGCCCACCTTCTCAACCCCTACCTGGCAGACGGGGACTGCTCTGGAAATGCTAGGAGACCTTGTTAGATCAGGGTCTTCTGTGATGGCTGTTTATTAGCTCTTTCCACTTTTCTCTGAATTAATAGGAACCTCTGAATGGGAGCCATTAGAAAGACTCCTGATCACTTCTATTTTCAATTCACTCTCAGCTCCAGACAACTGTGATAGGACTTGCATTTTCAGACAAGTGTGATAGGACTTGCATTTTCATATATTATGAAATGCAGATAACAGTTCTCACTTGGGGCATCCCTGCCCTTCAAAGTTGCGCAAAGAACTTGGTGTGAACCCCAATGCTTGGCAACACAAGCTCAGCATGGGCCCTCACCCTACCCTGGCACTCCTTAGATGCTGTCACCTGGACTCAAAGCCTTATTTTCTACAAGAAATCCAGTGGAAAGCAGCATTTTCCAGAGTCTGTAGCTGTATTGAAGATTTCATTCATGAAGGGTGAGCAGCAGCAAATGGACCACTCAGCTGTGACCCGCTATCTGCTATTTCCCCCTGCGTCACTTCACATTCTCTTAATACCAGCTCTCTTTGCACCCTTCAGCTGTACATGGGACCAGATCTTTTAGGATTTTCTGAGGCCCTAGGTCCTCTTCTGCCCACGAGCATACCAAACATATCAATGTGCACCCACACCTGACATTAAATATAATTTCTGCATCAAGCGATGAAAAATGTCTTTATAATTGGGCTTTTGAAATCATTTGACTGGAAGTATGTCATTCAATTTATGATTGGCTCTGTTTTCTCAGGAGCTTTACAGTCAAGATTTCTTAAAAAAGGAAGATGGCTTAACTTACCAATTGTTTTCAGGCACAAGAAAATATTTTAAAATATTTTGAAATAAAGTTTTTGAAATATGTTAGATTTAACAATTGAAGAAGTACCATATATTTGTAGACCTTTACTTAAACATTTGGTAATTATCATGTTTATCTCTTTGTATTCTGAAGAATCTCTTTTAAGCCCTTACATATTTACGTGCATCTCTTAAAGATATTAAACTGTAGGTACTGCCATAACTATGTTTTCCAGTAGATAAGACAGGTTAGCAGCAGCTCTGTTCACAGGCGGGACACTCTAGGGAAAGAGTCCAGTCCTCATCCTGGCTTCTTTTCTCTCCGGAAGCAGCTTTATCAGGCCAACCCATTTTCCCTGTGTGCCTTCTGGAATTATGATGAACACAGTTTTCTTTGTGTCATTACACATATTTTCGTAGAGCACAACCAAATTTAAAAATAGCCATGTGGTACCTTCCTTACACAAGGATTTTGTCGGGAACCTCAAGCAACTGTTAGAGAATGCTCACTTGGAAAGGATTTAGTTGGAAGATGGAGAGATGAAGACATCTATCTGGGCAGGGGCACCAGCATGGGCAAAAGTGTGGAGGCAAGAGCTGAGATGCCACTGAGCCAGGTCTGAAAAGCCTTGGAAGCCACACTGAACATATCAGACCTTAGCCTCATAGGCTATAGAAAAGAACTGACATTCCAGGAACTGGCTCAAAGAGTAGCTGAAGGTAAATGTTGCGGATTTTTCTTTTCCTTTCTCTTCTTCCTCCTCTCCATTCTATTAGGCACAGAGCATTCCTTTTAACATCACTCACTGTTTTCCTTAATAGCTAGGTAAGCCCAGGTATCCAGTAAGCCCCCAAAGGAGACTTGGTGTATGCAGCACTAATGGAACAAACATCCAGACATTATTTTGAGTTTTGAGTGGCCACTGGGGCTCCATGTGCTTTATGTTTGGATTATTTGATGTTTTTCCCATCCTTTAATGTTAGGTCTCTTTAGCCAAATGATAAGGTTGAACAGGGCGGAAATTACAGGGTGGGGATCACAGTGGCGTTTTAGCATAAGCCTTCACTTCCATTCGTGTTTCAATGGTTTCCAAGAGTTGTTTCTTTTCTTCCCCCTTTTTGCTATATGTTTTTGTTTTTGCATTTTATTTACCATGCTTTTTTGTTCATTTCTTTCTTTTTATCTCCCTTCTTCCCTCCACTGGATTGACAGCATTTTCTTTTCTAATTTTTTTCAGTGTTTGTGTTTTTAAAATAATTGTGGCTAATGGTTAAAATTCTGATTTCCCATAAAACTCCAAGTTTCTAGGTTTTCGAAAGTTAACGTATGTGACATTGGACTGTATTTCCACGTAGCAACGATCTGTAAGAACTACCTTTTTTAGACAGACAGACTTTCACCAATTTACCCCAGGCTCCACCACACCCTGTTGTTTCCCTGACCCTGAGGAGACATCAGCGGTAGTTATATGGGCTGTTGCTTTCCTACACATGGCTATTTACTCGGTAAGCATTTCAGTCTGTCATCATCTTTTAGCTGGAGCACTTAGTTGATTTATATTTGTGTTATGATATAATCCACATCTTCTGGAGTCTTTTGTACTGTTTGTTGCACAGTTCCTATGTTGCTTCACTCCTTTTCGTCTTTTTATGGATGATCAGGTTCATTGTCTCACTCTGTTTTTTCTTCTGTACCACTCTGAAAAGTATACTGTCTATTTTATTCTTTCAGAGCTTAGCCTAGTAATTACAGCAGGCATCATCAACTTACTAAATTCTAAAGTGATCAATAGTTTTATCTTCCTTTGAATAGCGCCCTTTTGATTTATCCCTCTCCCCTAATTCTTATGCTAATCTATATAATTTTTTAAACTCCACAAGACATTGTTTCTTTTATTCTTTTGTAAAGGCAGTGCTTGTATTGATTTACCTATATATTTATCATTTCCTGTCCTTTTTGTTCTTTCTTATATTTTCTTACATCCTTACAATTCCTTCTTTTTTTCATATTTTTAAAGTTTTTTCTTTTTTTTTTTAATTTTCCTTTAACTTCTGGGATACATGTGCAGAATGTGCAGCTTTGTTACATAGGTATACATGTGCTATGATGCTTTGCTGCACCTATCAACCCATCATCAAGATTTTAAGCCCCACATGCATTAGGTATTTGTTGTAACATTTTCGCTTACCTTGCCCCCCACCCCCTGACAGGCCCTGGAATGTGATGTTCCCCTCCCTGTATCCACATGTCCTCATTGTTCAACTCATGGGCGTATAAATTAGTACAATTCCTTCTTACATCTCTTTACATATGTTATATTTGTGATCAACTGCTTTTTGTCTCAAGTGCATCCTTTAGAATTTCCTTTAATGAGGATCTCCTGATGGCGAATTCATTCTGGTTTTATTTGTCTGTACATGTCTCATTTGAGGATTCTTTTTCCCCCTTTCCTTTCTTCTACTACATTAGAAGTTATACATTGTGGCTGGGCATGGTGGCTCACACCTGTAATCCTAGAACTTTGGGAGGGCAAGGCGGGCAGATCGTGAGGTCCAGAGATTGAGACCATCCTGGCCAACACAGTGAAACCCTGTCTCTACTGAAAATACAAAAATTAGCTGGGTGTAGTGGTGGGCACCTACAGGTGCAGCTACTTGGGAGACTGAGGCGGGAGAGTCACTTGAACCTGGGAGGTGGAGGTTGCAGTGAGCTTATATGCTGCCCCTGCACTCCAGCCTGGGCAACACGGTGAGACTTTGTCTCAAAAAAAAGAAAAAAAAAAAAAGAAGTTATACATTCTATTTCTTCTCTCCCATTTCCTTCCTCATTTCCCCTAAAAGTATAATATGAATGCTTAGCTTTCTTTTTTTTTTAAAGAGACAGTGTCTTGCTCTGTTGCCCAGGCTGAAGTGCAGTGGTACAGTCTTAGCTGTTACCTTGAATTCCCAGACTTAAGCAATTCTCCCTCCTGAGCTCCCCAAGTAGCTAGGACTCTAGGTACATACCACCACAGCTAGCTACGTTTTAAAATTTTTTGGTAGAGACTGGGTCTCACTATGTTGCCCAGGCTGGTCTCAAACTCCTGGCCTGAAGCAGATCTCTTGCCTTGCCTCCCAACGCATGTGCTTAGCTTTTAAAAAGTTTTAAGTTATTCAAACTTGCTATTCCCCATCACATCATAGAGGGACCATACAGTACTTTAAGTTAATCACTTTTTCATATTATTGCTGTCTGATATTTTAGTTTCAAGTTGTTTATAATGCCTTTCCCTATTAATCTTAAAAAAAATTTAAGTAGGGGTGATTATAAATATTCTAACATGTTTATCTTCTTTGCTCAGCATTGCTTATTTATCTTTTTCTTAGTTTCCTTCATATCAAAGTTATAATTCTCTGATATTTGTTTCAGTGCAGGTCTGTGAATTGGATGCTTTCTGTTTTTTGGTATGAATATGTCTTTATTTCACCCTCTACTATGGTTTGAATATGTCTCCTAAAATTCATGTGCTAGAAACTTAATCCTCAATGCTTCAGTATTGAGAGGTAGGAACTTTAAGAAGTGATTAGGTCATGAAGGTTCTGCCCTCATGAATGGATTAATGCCATTATCATGGGAGTAGGTTCATTGTCGTAGGAGTGGGTTTGTTATTAAAGGAGGGGGTTTCTTATAAAGGATGAGTTTAGCCTCCTTTCCTCTCTTTCTCTTGCCCATGTGATGCCTTCTGCCATGATGTAACAAAGTAAGAAAGCCCTCACTAGGTGCTGGTGCCTTGCTCTTGGATTTCCCAGCCTCCAGACGTGTGAGAAAATAAATTTCTATTCTGTTTAGATTACTTGGTCTGTGTTATTCTGTTATAGCAGCATAAGACAGGTAAAATTGAGCAGTTACATAATTAGGTATAGAATATTAGCTTGACAGGTTTTTTTTATTACCACTTTGAATATGTAATTTTATTATCATCTGGCCTCTGTATTATTGATGAAAACTCTGCCACCAATCTAATTGCTCTTAGGTTTGTAATTTATCTTTTTCTCTCTGGTTGCTTGTATGACTTTCTCTTTGGTGCTGGTGTTCTGCCACTTACTGCTGTGTGTGTGTGTGTGTGTGTGTGTGTGTGTGTGTGTATGTGTATGCATGCATACATGCGCATATGTGTGTGTATTTATTTTTAATCCTGCTTGGCACTTATAATTTTCCAAATCAAGAACATATGTATTGCTTTAACTCTATTAAATTCTCAGCCTTTATCATTTTAAATATTGCCCCTCTCACATGCCCACTCTTTCTCCAGAACCCCAATTAAATGTGATTTATTTCCCCAATTTACTCTCTATGTCTTATAACCTCTCTTTTACATCATTATTATTATTATTATTATTATTATTTGAGACGGAGTTTCGCTCTTGTTGTCCAGGCTAGAGTGCAATGGCACAATCTCAGCTTACTGCAACCTCCGCCTCCCAGGTTCAAGCAATTCTCCTGCCTCAACCGCCCAAATAGCTGGGATTACAGGGCTGTGCCACCAAGCCTGGCTAATTTTTTGTATTTAGTAGAGACAGAGTTTCACCATATTAGTCAGGCTGGTCTCGAACTCCTGACCTCATGTGATCCACCTACCTTGGCCTCCCAAAGTGCTAGGATTACAGGCATGAGCTACTACACCCAGTCTCATTTACATTTTTTGATCCCTTTTTTCTTTCTCTGCTCCATTCAGAATACTTCTTTAGTCCCCTCTTTCATGATGCTAATTCTCTTTTCAGCTGGATCTAATATGCAATTTAACATGTTTTTCTCATCTTTAAGAATCCAATTTAGTTCTTGGCTTCTCCTTCTGACTGGCTTCATTCTTATAGGTTTATTCAGCAGGAATTGTTTATTCTGAGGGGGTCTTGTAGGTCCTGAGTTATGAAAATGTTTCTACAGAACAATTTGAGTTTGCCTCTTACCTGGTGCTGAGAACATTTTAATAGTGATCTATTAGTTCAGGATACTTACACAGTCTAAACAATGTACAGAACAATTTGAGTTTGCCTCTTACCTGGTTCTGAGAACATTTAATAGTGATCTATTAGTTCAGGATACTTACACAGTCTAAACAATGTAAATTTGTGAAACACGTGTGTATAGCACAGGCTTGGTATTTAGTTTTTTAAATCAGATACATTTTTTTTTCACCCCGATACTAGAGCATAATTCAGACTTACTTCTCCCTTTCCTGAGCTACTGGAAGCAGTGGTAGCTCTTCTAGTCCTGTTTCATGTAGATGGACATTTTCAATAATTTTGACTTGATGCAATTATGTCAGTTCCAGTGTCTTACCTTGCATGAGCCTCAGGCCATGTCACCTGGGCATCCCAGCCCTGAAGCCCTAAGCAGCTGCATCCAGATTCAAACCCCTCTGGGTGATGGCAGTATTTGCTTTCATGCTTATTGCTTCAACTTTGGATTCTGGCTTCATTTCTGGCCTGCACTAAAAAGAATAGTTATGTTTTACAGGTATAAGAGGTACATTCTTGTGATGGCTGCAATGGCTTATATTTTGTATGTGTTTGGAACTAAAGGAGGATCTGGGTAAATTCAGACTGCCATTTTTAATGTAAATTAATTCATTCACAAACCATTTATTGGCCACCTATCATGTTCCTGGTTTTGTTATAGGTGCTGGAACACAACAATAAATGACACTATGTCTTCACTCCTGTGTAGTTTACATTCACATGGGAAAGACAAGACAAACAATAAGTAAAACGTGGTAAAATCAGTTAGAGCGATGAAGAAAATTAAAGCAGCAGAATGGTAGAGGGGGACTGGTTTGGGTCATGTGCTTTATTTAGGGTGGCAAAGGAAGTCTCTGAGGAATGACCTTTGAGCACAGACTTACATGAAGTAATGAAGAGTCATGCTGGTATCTGGGGTGTGAGTCCATGTTCTCCGAGAAGCATATACCAAGGCAGGGTTAGCTATGCAAGAGATTCATTAAGGTAGCTCCTGTGAGCAAGAGTAGGGTCAAGAGAAAAATGAAAACATGGGTCTCCTTGTTCAAAAATAACATCAAGAATTTCAAGATGGCTACAGAGGCATATTCAACCAAGCACAGAGCTCTTTTGAGTGCCCTGTCTGACTGTGAGGGAAAATAGGATTGAGCTGCTGGGAGCTTGGGAGACTCCTCTGATCGTGATGCAGTTCTGACCCCAGGTGCAGAAGAGAGGAGGCAAGAGGTTGAGTGGAAGCATCCTACAGGATGTGTGCTGCTCCAAGAGAGCCTGGCAAGGCTGCTGGGGAGTCTTTAAGCCCAAACCACCTCTTAGGTGAGTTTTCACCTCCCAGGAATAGGTTTGAGACGCTATTCCTGCCATGCTCAGTTACTATCTAGGAGTAGCCTGTGAGAAACATGGCTTCAGCACAAATGCGGAGATGGATTTCAGAGCATGGCAGCTCTAACTCCTAGCCAGTAATACTTCTTGTAAGTTGGATGTCTATGAGGCACAGTCTCATGGCAGCCACACTGAGAAAAGAGCTTTTCAGGAAGAGGGGACAGTTGTTTTTGGGGTTGAATTATGTCCCCCATCCCAAATTCATATGTAGAAATCCTAACCTGCAATACCTTTGAATGTGACCTTATTTGGAAATAGGATTATTGCAGCAAATAATCAGTTAACAATAGGTCATACTGGAGTAGGGTGGGCCTCTAATCTAAAATGACTGCTAGCTTCATAAAAAGGGAAAAATTGGAGATAGACACACATACAGGGAGAATAACTTACGAAAATGAAGGTAGAGATTGAGGTGATGAGTCTACATGCCAAGGAACACTGAAGATACCAAAAACCCCCCAGAAACAAAGAGAGAAACATGGAACAGATTTCTCCCTAGTGCCTTCAGGGAAAGCACTGCCCTGCTGACACCTTGATTTCAGATTTCTTGTCTCCAAAACTGAGGCAATACATTTTTATTCTTTGAGCCACCTAGTTTTGGGTGCTTTATTATGGCAGCTCTAGCAAACTAACACAGCCTTGAAGTGATAGGAGACCTGGTACGTTGTAGAAACATCAGGGAGGCCACTGTGAATAGAGCAGATAAGTGAGGGAGAGAATCGTAGGGGAAGGAGAGGTATCCAGGGGCCAGATCTGTAGATCATGACTTTGTGAACCAATAGCCACATTGGTTTTTATTCTGAGTGTGATGGGAAGCCTTTGTAGGGCTTGAAGAGGGCAATGGCCTGATTTCACGTATATCTTTAACGTACCACTCTGGCTCCTGTCTGGAAATATTAATAGACTGCAGAGGAGCTGAAGTGGAGGCAGTGCAACCAGCCCAGACCCTGGCAGCTGTAAAGAGAGAGAATCTGGTGGTATGGACGAGAGTAGTTGCGGTGAAGGGTACAGGGAGTGTGGGATGTGTTGGCAATTTGAAGTAAATGATATACTTTCAAATGGATTGGAGGGAACAACTAGACAACTAGAGTTGTCTTCTGAAATGAGGACACTGTGTGAGGAGCTTACCTGGAGTTTACAGGAATGGATGTCAATATTTTTAAAAGTCATGTGCTGTTTTGCAATTTGCTTTTTCATTTTCATGAACTTATTTTCATATCAATACAGATATACTGACCTCACTGTATTTTGAGGACTGCCCAATATTTCTTATATGGACATGCCATTCTTGATTAAACTGGTTATCTCTGAATGGACTTTTGATTGTTTCCTTTGGTATGTAATTATAAACAATCAGGCTTAAATAGCATATGATTTATCTATTGTTTCATAACAAAATCCCCTCCAACGCAATGGTTTAAAACCGACGTTTATTATCTCACAGGTTTCGTGGGTCAGCAGGCAGAGTACAGCGTAGCTGGGTTCTCCAGGTCAGGATCTCTCCCAAGGCTGAGGCTGCAGTTGTGTCAAGGTTTAACTGGGAAGGAGCTGCCTCTGTGCTCACTCAGTGGTCACTGGCAGGATTCACATCCTGGTGGAGGGTTGTCCTGAGGGCCTTTGCTTCTCACTGGCTGGCTCTTAGCTGGAAGGCACCTTCAGTTCCTTGCCATGTGGGCCTCTCAGAAGTAGAGCTCACAACATGGCAGCTGGCATCATCAAAGCGGGAACAAGAGAGAGAAGAGGAGTGTGAGAGCAAGAGAAGTCACAGCCTTTTATAACCTAATCTCAGAAGAGTGCCCCATCCCTTTTGCTGTATTCTGTTCACTAGAAGTTAGTCTCTAGGTCCAGCCTTCACTCAATCAGAGGATTATACAAGAGCATGGATGCCAAGAGACAGAGATCTTAGTAATCTGCCTAGCACCATAGCCCAGAACATTTGTCTTTTGATAGTTTTTTTGTTTGTTTGTTTGTTTGTTTTGACATGGAGTCCTGTTCTATCTCCCAGGCTGGAGTACAGTGGCACCATCTCGGCTCGCTGCCACCTCCACATCCTGGGTTTAAGCAGTTCTCCTGCCTCAGCCTCCCGAGTAGCTGGGATTACAGGCGCCCATCACCACGCCTGGCTTTTTGTATTTTTAGTAGAGATGGGGTTTCACCTTGTTAGCCAGGCTAATCTCAATCTCTAGACCTAGTGATCCGCCCACCTCAGCCTCCCAAAGTGCTGGGATTACAGGCGTGAGCCACCGCACCCGGCTTGATAGATTTTTTTATAGGTGGGCTTGTTGATTGAAAATGTATGCATGTTTTAAAATTTTATATGTAACACCAGATTTCTTTTCAAAATCTTCATTCCAGATGTCAAAGTTCATTTTGATGAGACTATTTACTACTGCCTAAGAGAGAGAGGCTGTAGCTCCTCTAACCGCCATTACCAGATTTTGTCATGAATGCTTCTTCCCTTCTTGCCTGTCTTTTTCTTACGCCTCCAAAACTTTCCAGAACAGGAAATAGCTATGTGTCTTGTAACAGAAATGATACGAAGGTTCTAAACAGCAGGCATATGCATATATGCATGATGATGACTATTCTAGGTTATGATGACCTGGATTATGCCATTAAAAAATGTCATTGCCTTCACTTGTATACTGACGTGGGTAAGGTTTATTCAGCCAGCCTTGTTGAGAGGAATTAAAAAGTAATAGCTAATATAAAGAGTCTGTTTGGACCCATGATGTCTAGGAAAACTCCACTTGAATCATTTCTTCTAAATCTTCAGAACTCAGGAGCTTCTGGGGGCGCCATACAGTAATGAGGTGTTCATTTATTTCCTCATTAGTCAGAAAGAAACTTTACTTAAAAGACCCTTTTGTGTTTACTAGATATGGTTGGAGGAAATGTAAATTATTATCACTATTACTTTATCTCCTTCCCATCTAAGGCTTTATAAAATTAAATATATCATAAACCTAAACTATGATAAAAATGAGATGATGTAAATATCTACGTGTCCTAGTTCAGGCTGCTGTAACAAAATACGTTGTCCTGGGTGGCTTATAGACAACAGAAAATCTATTTCTCATATTTCTGGTAACTGGAAATCCAAGATCAGGGTACCAGCATGGTTGGATTCTGGTGTGTACCCTCTTGAGGGTAGAGAGCTTTCTGGGGTCCCTTTTATAATGGCTAATCTTATTTATTAGGGTAGAGCCCTCATAACCAAATTGTCTTCCAAAGGTCTCACCTTTTAATGCTATCACATTGGAGGTTAGAATTTGAACACATGCAGTCTATTGCACGGTGGCTGCTATCAGGTTAGATGCCCCAGTTGAAACATTAGACTGTCTTGGCAGCTTCGCAAATGAATGCCAAGGTGCCTTCTTTCCCCTTCCACTTTTGAGCAAGGTGGGGTGGGTGTGGAATGGAGGAGAGTGCATGACCGCTAATGAAGCTGAGGGAATGTCTTGATGGGGTCCGTCACCAACATCCCTGTTTGGGGCCAGCTCCTTGGTTGGAGAAGGTGCTGGTTTCCTCCCCACACTGCCTCTTACTTTCTATCGTCAGGTCCCTGTGTTGCCCCAGAAGCCTATGCCCCTCCTTATGTGGATTAGTTTAGGAACTATCTCTCAGGCCAGCAGCTCCCTCTCTGCCTGTCCAGCTTGGATGGCTTCTCTTTCCGGGACACCTTGAAGGCCAGGACCCTGCTTCTTTCATGGCTGTGTCCTCCTGTGAGCCTGGTGTTCCAGGAGTGTGGCTCTCCAAACAGGGAGTGACTCCTCTGTGTCCCAGCACGACCCCACCCTCCCCCTTTGCCTCCCTCAGACACTGGGCAGGTTGTGCTCACATTTCACAAGATTACTCTGCTAGATGAGAAAAACGTGTGCTTTATTCAGGACAGCGAGCTCAGCTCTGTGGATTGCATTCCCTGCAGAAATCCAAGTGTAGTGGCCTTTCAAAGCTGAAATAAATCAGGGCTCCTTGGCCATACTACCCTGGTCTGTTGGTTTTGTCTTTTTCTAGAAGACATGCAAGTTTAGGGAAAATTAAGGGAGAGCAAATGAGGACCAGTTCATTGTGTAATCACTTAAAATCTCTGAGTCAGGATAGCTATTTGTGATTTAAAATATAAATGTTTTCTAATGGTTTGTATCTTGATCACTTATGTAAAGATGTGCATTTGAGATATGCTAAAGTGACTTTTAGATGCTTTTTTTTTTTTTTTTTTT
>NW_022436982.1:6653379-6889808 GCF_009761245.1 Sapajus apella
CGCTCTCGTTACCCAGGCTGGAGTGCAATGGCGCGATCTTGGCTCACCGCAGCCTCCGCCTCCTGGGTTCAGGCAATTCTCCTGCCTCAGCCTCCTGAGTAGCTGGGATTACAGGCACGCGCCAGCATGCCCAGCTGATTTTTTTGTATTTTTAGTAGAGACGAGGTTTCACCATGTTGACCAGGAAGGTCTCGATCTCTTGACCTTGTGATCCACCCGCCTCGGCCTCCCAAAGTGCTGGGATTACAGGCGTGAGCCACCGCGCTGGGCCTAGATGCTTTTTTAAAATGACAATCTTAACTTGTCTTTGTGGAACTCTGTATTTTTCAGTTTTCACCTTTGAATTATTTTTATTGACTAAAGTTGGTAGAAGAAATATTTATGGTTATCAGAGTTTTTATAGAATCTTCCACCACCTTTTTCCAAAAGGAATTTGAGTCATCTGGTGCTTATATAAAATCAAACACTGTTTAAACTCAGGGAGCTGGGTTTTTATTTCTTTTCTTTTCTTTTCTTTTCTTTTTTTCAGAATAAAGTGCAGTTTAAAGAGAAATAGAATGGGAGCTTTTACCAGACACCTGTTTTGGTCTCTTGCTGGGCTGGTGCTATTTTCCTAGGCATGATGACTGTGTGTTTCTGTTTTTCCTCTTCTTTCTTAAACAAATAGAGGAAATCCATTGGAAGCTTACCTAACAAGACATATTGATGAATGTAGAATCCTAAATGAAAAAGAAGTCATTGGATGTGGCTTCCTAGACTCTGATCTTGAACCAAAAATAAAGTAAGCCCTCACCACAGGGTTTGGTTCAGCCCGAGCCTGCGGCAGACGCTGTTTTCCATGACTTTGCTGGAGGAGTATACTTCTCTGGGCAAAAGCTCCCAAGGCCTTCGGAGACTTTTAAAGTCTTTTTTTTCCCTGTAGCTTTTATTGTTTTTAAGAAAAGTGGTGTCACCCTTACTTGTCATTAAAAAAAAAAAAAAAGAAATAGTGTGGGAAAAACAAATAAACTACCCAAAGAATGAAATAAGAAAAACCAAAACAACTCCCCTAAGAGAATGCAAACATTTACACCCTTCACTCTTCTGCAAGATAACTATTTCCATGCGAGTTGGATTAGAAACCATGAGAAGATTTTTCTCTTTGATTTTTGGTTTCTTCTATTTTTAACATTTTTGGCAAGTCTACACATTGTGGTTACATAAAAACATCAGGATTAAGATATTTGGTATTTAAAAAGCACCCTTGGACTTGGGATGAGTCTTTCTGGCACAGCCGTGAGAGAGCTTGAATTCCTTTCATAAAATAATAGGCATTAATGTCCAATCAACACAAGCTTTTTGTCCAGCTTCTCCCAGTGGTCCCTCGAGAAGCCTCCTAAACCATGCGCCTGCCCTCGTGAAAGGCCTGTCTGCTTGGTGGTTGGAGGGAGGTGCCCTGCCTCAGGTGCCCTCCTCAGGAGGGCAGGCTCCTGCTGTGTCTGTCACCCAGGAGGTGGTCCAGGTTGGTCACCGTTTTCAAGAGTCATTGCCAAGTACTGTGTCCTGCAGTGCGCCAGACCCACTGCTCACCTCTCTTCACCTACTATCTGAGTGGATCACCACAATCCTGCAAGGTATAACCCACTAACAGTGTTTTAGGAGAGAAGGAACGTAGAAGCCTATGGGATCTGCTTTTCAGGAGTCCCTATCCAGAAGGAGAGAGACATGTATATGAGTAAGTTCAAGAAAGCATGATGTTAGTGATAAGAATTAAAGCTTAGGCATATTACAGACTTCCCTTGTGTTTGCTGCTGTATCAAATGCTTTCTTTGGAGAATGTCACTTAACTCTCACGACAGCCCTATAAGATGGGTATTTTATCTCCATTTTACAGAAATGGAAGAAGAGGAAGCTAACGTTGAGCAACGTGATATAGTAAGCTCCAGAGCCCACACTCTGGAAATGGTAGATTTGGGAGTTAAACCCGGACAGTCTGATCTCAGATCCATTTACTGAACCACCAGTCTATACAACACAGTCACCAAGAACCACAAAGCACAGGGGTGGTTCATTGAAACAGCCTCTCCACAGGTGGTGTAGACCAGAAGAGGAAGGGCCACACCGTATATTCCCAATAATGATTCCGGTTAGTTCTCCTTTTCACTAAGGACTTTTTCTGCCATTCTTACTGCTGGAAATGGAGCTCTTCAGATGACCACTTTTCTATCCTGCCTATTTGCCTCAGGAAATGACTGTTGGCCCACAGACTGCTGGATATGCTGGGCGTATCAGACTCCCTAGCTCCGGGATTCTTAAACACTGGGGTACACCAGAGTCCACACAGCCACTGGTGAGGGGCGGGACCCTAGAGTCTGCATTTTAAACTTGCACCCCAGGTGCAAGTGATCTTGGTCTTTCTGCCATTTCCTAGCGTCCCCAGGAGACCCAGGGGAACTTACTAGTCACTGGACAGATCGTTCAGGGTGAGAAGACGTTGTATTTTCTCCTTCAGCAGACACCACCTTCTACCAGAACCCCCAGAGCTCAAGAGGGGAAAAGTGAAAGAGGAAAAACAAAAACAAAATAAAAGGCCAGGGGGAGGTGGTGCTGGGGGAAGAGCATAGAACTCAAGAATAGCGAGTCAAACCCATAAATATTTGCTGAGAAGCATGGGTTCCAAATGAGCTCTGTAGGGATGGCAGAAACAAAGCCAGATTAGGGAAGGGTCAGGAGAGAAGGGGAGGGTGAGCTGAACCTGACCAGAGGTGGCCGCTTGTGTTTGAAGCCTGCTTTGATGGGCCCACAGGGCTGACAGATGGTGGGTGGGCCCTGATTATAGATGGGCCAGAAGTTGGGGGTGAGCTGTGAGAATAAACGACAAATCGGACTGTTGACGAACAAAGGAAGGGCTACAGATTCAGAGCTTTGGAGCAAAGGAGAGACAAGGGTCACTTCCTAACAGGGCTAGGGAGAAGCGCCTAGAGGCTGGAGGATTATGGCAGGCGGAAGGCAAAAGAAAGGGCAGAGGTGGGGATTTCGCCACTGACAAGTGCAGTCAGCATTAAGGGTCTGGTGAGTTGTGCGAATAATCAAGCAAAATCTGAAAGATGTTTTGCTCAGAGGTGTTTCAGTGGCTGTTGAGAGAAGCAGATGCTCCCTGCTTCAGCTGCGGAAAAGGTAAATAATTTTCATTTATTTTTATAAAATTGAGGTTTTTGGCCTACAGGTTGTATCCTCGAGGGGGGGTTTCGCTCTTGTTACCCAGGCTGGAGTGCAATGGCGCGATCTCGGCTCACCACAACCTCCGCCTCCCAGGTTCAGGCAATTCTCCTGCCCCAGCCTCCTGAGTCGCTGGGATTACAGGCACGCGCCACCATGCCCAGCTAATTTTTTGTAGTTTTAGTAGAGACGGGGTTTCACCATGTTGACCAGGATGGTCTCGATCTCTTGACCTCGTGATCCACCCGCCTCGGCCTCCCACAGTGCTGGGATTACAGGCTTGAGCCACCGTGCCCGGCCAAAATTGAGGTCTTGCATAAACCTTCATTTGGAGGAACAAAGGAGCTATGTTGCTTTAAAAGGCTTAAAAACCACCAGGAGTATGAATAATATCTATATCTACATCTCTCTATGTATCTAAAAAGACAGTTAAGTTGGGGGTAGCTTTTTTTTTCTTTTAGGAGACAGGGTCTCACTCTGTGTGCAGGCTGCAATGCAGTGACACGATTATAGTCATTGCAGCCTCCAACTCCTAGGCTCACGCAATTCTCCTGCCTCAGTCTCCCAAATAGCTGGGACCATAGTAGTGTGCCACCGTGCCAGGCTAATTTTTTTTTTTTTGAGGGATGGCTCGGGGAGGGGAACAGGTGTTGCTTTGTTTCCCAGGCTGTTCCCTAACTTCTGGCTTCAAGCAGTCCTCCCGCCTTGCTCCCAAAGTGCTGAACTCTAGGTGTCAGCCGCCATGCCTGGCACAAAAAGGGAGGAGGGCAGTTTTGAAGGGCCCATTAAGTGACACGCTTGCTGAAGTATTTAAGAGATCCATCGCTTAGTGGGAAGAACACTGGCGCTGAGGTTGAGGTTGCTTTCAGCCCTAAGTCTGTCCTAACTGTGGACCTTTAAATATTCACTGCAGTTTCCTGGGCACTAGGTGTGTTTGTTTTTGTCCTTAATAAACTAAGAGGCTCTGATGAATTAAGTGATTTTCAAAAGTTCTTCCTGCTGTGCACTCCTGTCAGCCATGACCTTGCTATCCGGCCTCCCTAGCACATACACATGGAATGGGTAGCAGGATCAAAGTTCAAGGAAGATTAACGTTGTGGTGTCGTGTGGGATGATTGAGGGAGACAGGTTAGGGGACGGGATGCTGTCGCTGAAGGGTACAAAGGCAACAAGAGTGGAAGCAACAGAGACAGAAGCTTGGGCATGGACACCAAAGTCACCGAAGTTGAGTTTGCACTAAAGGAGGTGAGATTATACATTTTTTTCTCATATTAGAGAAAAAATTCCCAGCCAGGCACTGTGACTCATGCCTGTAATCCCAGCATCTTGGGAGGCTGAGGCTGCAGGATTGATTGAGCCCAGGAGTTCAAGACCAGCTTGGGCAATATGGCAAGACCTCCATCTCTATAAAAAAAGAAAAATTTCCAAGTTGATTAACTTGCTCTCTTTCCCATTATTTTTTTCCTTTGAGGTATGTTTTTAAAACTTATTTTTTAAACAAAGCACACAGGTAGAGGTCTTTGCATGGTGTTGCAAAGATCTCTACAAAGGTCTACCATGACTTTTTCAACATTGTTTTAAGTGAGTGGGCATACTTCCAAAGGAGCTGACTTTTCACTGAATGCTAGAAAATGAAAACATGGGAGCTGTTTGGATTGGCCTGGGAAACATCATGTTCAGTAGCCACTGTTGATCTTTGCGTGAAGTAGTTCTGTTTTCTGAAAAGATTCCTTTTGTCCATTGTCTCATTATGATTATGGGAGCCTAGTTTTCTCAACTGGAGAAAGAACTCTATCTGTGTGGTGATTAACAATCATTTAGATACACAGTTTAACCACAAAAAGTGACTGAGTTCCTGTTTCTGCTGGGTCCAGTGTTAGGTACTAGGGATGCAATGAAGTCTAGGGTGTGCCCCCAGCCCTCATAGACTGATGGAGGGGCCAGACATGTGAGCACAGAAATACAGCACAGTATGTGGTCCTGGAGCATTTGCACCAGAGATGTGCACACAAGGTGCACAGGACTGTGGTGACCAGCCATCCCATCCTTCTCGCTCCTTCTTTTGATACGTTGTTCCCTTTACTTCACTAGGAGTTGAAGTTAAACCAGAGAGAAGTTTGAGGAAATTGAGGCTGGGTAAGGGAGAGGCTTTGAGTGGACAGAAGGTTTTTAGATTCCCTGGAGAAAGCTTCTGATAATCATGTTCCCAGACAGAAGCCACATACAGGGGCATGGGACTGTCAGGCCTAAAGCTCACAGTCAATTGTGGGCCATTCAGAAGCACCTCACAGATGATGAGGGACTGTGTTCTAAGCATTCTCTCTCTGTGTTTGCAGTTGAGCAGTAGCTGGTACAAATGTACCCTATGGCTGGGTTTTCTTTCTTATCTGAGAAAACTCTTGAGAAGGCTGTGCATTTCTGGTGTGTAGACAAAGACCTTCTGCAGATGAGTAAGGTATGTCTCAAACAGAGTTCTTGTTGCACTAACGTCACAGTGAGTCTCTGCTAATAAAAACAGCTAACTTTGCATAAGCAAGCCAGTCTGCACAACTTAATAATATTGGTTCTCCAATAGAGCCCTAATAAAAAATAAAATCACACCACTCTTCCCTATGTGCCTTCAGAGTTGATTCAAACAGTGCAACACAAAAACAAAAATCGGCTTTGTTTCTTACGGAAGCCAGATTGTCAACCAGTGGGCCTGCTAACTCCAAACTCCGGATTTACCCACTCTTTCCCATGTAGCACCGGAGAGAGTGGGCCTCCTCCATGCATAAGGGTAGAAAGTTGGGGAAGCGGCAGGTAGCACACTCCTTGAAAGCAGGGCTTCACGGGAGGAAAAAGGGTCGGGCTGAGCCAGCTGAGCTTGTGCAGTTTGCCAATTAAGTGAATTCATCCCTCCACTTCCCCTGGGGTGATGTTAGCAAAAGGACAGAGAGAGGCCAATAGGGGGCACAGGGAAAATTATTCCTCATCCAAACCAGTGTGGGGAAATGGTGCTTCCCTCTAAGGTACCTCAAGATTTTACACTTTTTGAGGGTCAAGTGCTTAGCTCTTATGGGGAAGAAGTCAAAGAAAGACCACATTATGGTTGGGATCCCTACTGATCGTGTAACCACCTGAAATCTGATCATAGGAGAAATCCAGATTAATAAGTTTAACACTTGACATTTACCTATCTTTATTTATATTATCTCACTTATCCCCAAACACACTGTGATATTGGTAATAGCACCCCAACAACAAAGAAAGAAATTAAAGCACAAAGAGAAAGTGTTTAGCCCTGGAGGGTAACTAGTCAAGGGGCAAAGTCTGGACTCAAACCTGGATCTTTCTGGCTCTAAAGGTGGACCTCTTTTCAGACTTTGAGGAGGATCCTATGGTTTGCAATTACATGTCTTACTCAATTTTATTTCTGTTTTTTTTTTTTTTTACTTTTTATTGGTATGTTTGGGAGAATAGAGTGGATAGAATCATTAATTATTTGTCTCAATTTTATAATTTTATTTCAGGGTTTCCTGCTTTGTGTACCTGTTTTTATTTAGACAAATGGCAAAGCACCCAGGTAGATGGTTGTCTGTTCTATCTTGAGAGTTTCTAGAAATGCAGCCTTAATCCTTCCCGCAGGCTTTCTGGATTCTGATAACAGGAATGATATGGTTTGGCTGTGTCCCCACCCAAATTTCAACTTGATTGTATCTCCCAAATTTCCCACATGTTGTGGGGGGATCCAGAGGGAGATAACTGAATCATGGGGGTGGGGGCGGTCTTTTCCATGCTATTCTTGTGATAGCGAATAAGTCTCAGAGATCTGATGGGTTTATCAGGGGTTTCCACTTTTGCTTCTTCCTCATTTTCTCTTGCTGCTGTCATGTAAGAAGTGCCTTCTGCCTCCCACCATGATTCTGAGGCCTCCCCAGCCATGTGAAACTGTAAGTCCAACTAAACCTCTTTTTGTTCTCAGTTATGGGTATATTTTTATCAGCAGCATGAAAATGGACAAATGCAGTAAATTGGTACCGGTAGAGTGGGGCACTGCTGAAAAGATACCTGAAAATGTGGAAGCAACTTTGGAGCTGGGTAACAGGCAGAGGTTGGAACAGTTTGGAGGGCTCAGAAGAAGACAAGAAAATGTGGGAAAGTTTGGAAGCTCCGAAAGACTTGCTGAATGGCTTTGACAAAAATGCTGAGAGTGATATGAACAATAAAGTCCAGGCTGAGGTGGTCTCAGATGGAGATGAGGAACTTGTTGGCAACTGGAGCATGGTAGATTTTGTTATATTTTAGCAAGGAGACTGGTGGTATTTTGCCCCTGCCCTAGAGATTTGTGGAACTTTGAACTTGAGAGAGATGATTTAGGGTACCTGGCAGAAGACTTGGATGCTGTTAAAAGCATTCTGTTTTAAAAGAGAAACAGAGCATAAAAATTCAGAAAATTTGCAGCCTGACAATGCAGTAGAAAAGAAAAACCCATTTTTTGAGGAGAAATTCAAGCCAGATGCATAAGGAGCAAGGAGCCTCATGTTAATCCCCAAGACTATGGGGAAAATGTCTCCACACACTGTCAGAGACCTTCATGTCAGCTCATCCCATCACGGGGCCAGAGGCCCAGTAGGAAAAAGTGGTTTCATGGGCCAGTCCCAGGATCCCTGTGCTATGTGCAGCCTAGGGACTTGGTGCCCTGTGTCCTAGCCATTCCAGCCGTGGCTGAAAGAGGCCAACGTACAGCTCAAGCTATGGCTTCAGAGGGTGGAAGCCCCAAGCCTTGGCAGCTTCCCTGTGATGTTGAGCCTGTGGGTACACAGAAGTCAAGAATTGAGGTTTGGGAACCTGTGCTTAGATTTCAGACGATGTATGGAAACACCTGGATGCCCAGGCAGAAGTTTGCTGCAGGGGTGGGGCTTTCATGGAGAACCCCTGCTAGGGCAGTGCAGAAGGGAAATGTGGGGTTGGAGCCCCCACATAGAGTCCCTACTGGAGTACTGCCTAGTGGAGCTATGAGAAGAGGACTACCATCTTCCAGACCCCAGAATGGTAGATCCACTGACAGCTTGCACTGTGCTCTTGGACGAGCCACAGACACTCAGTGCCAGCCCATGAAAGCAGCAAGGAGGGAGGCTGTACCCTGCAAAGCCAGAGAGGCAGAGCTGCCAAAGATAATGGGAACCCACCTCTTGTGTCAGTGTGACCTGGATGTCAGATATGGAGTCAAATCATTTTGGAGCTTTAAAATTTGACAGCCTGGATTTCAGACTTGCACTGGCCCTGTAAACCCCTTTGTTTTGGCCAATTTCTCCCATTTGGAACAGCTGTATTTACCCAATACCTGTACCCACATTGTGTCTAGGAAATAACTAGCTTGCTGTTGACTTTGCAGGCTTATAGGCAGAAGAGACTTGCGTTGTCTCAAAAGAGACTTTGGACTGTGGACTTTCGGGTTAATGCTGAAATGAGTTAAGACTTGGGGGGACTGTTGGGAAGGCATGATTGGTGTTGAAATGTGAGGACGTGAGATCTGGAGGGGCTGGGTGGAATGATATGGTTTGGCTGTGTCCTCACCCAAATCTCAACTTGAATTATATCTCCTAGAATTCCTGTGTGTTGTGGGAGGGACCCAGCAGGAGGTAATTGAGTCACAGGGGCTGGACTTTCCCGTGCTAGTCTCCTGATAAGTCTCACGAGATGGGATGGGTTTATCAGGGGTTTCTTTTTTTGCTTCTTCCTCATTTGTCTCTTGCCACTGCCATGTAAGAAGGGCCTTTCACCTCCCACCATGATTCTGAGGTCTCCCCAGCCACGTGGAACTGTAAGTCCAATTAAATCTCTTTTTGTTCCCAGTTTCGGGTATGTCTTTTTGAGCAGCATGAAAACAAACTAATATAAGAAATAAATTTTTCAACAGTTTAGAAGTCATTTCTGATATCAGATTACAGAGGTTGTAACTGGGTTATAACCAGCTAATGTAATGTGTTAGATGTAGAGCATTTATATGCTATTCTGAAAAGTGTTGGAGGGATTAGTAGGAGGGCATGGTGGATATAATTTGCCCAAATTCATGAAATAAGCCATATTGCATTAGATTTATTATGTGCAAAAAATACTGGAACTCCCTCAAAATATTAGGGTTAAGTGTGTTATAAATGTTGGGGAATATTGTTAACTCATTATCAAATCACTGAGGTTAATTATTATTTCTTTTTGCCTGAGAATTACAAGTCTACCCAAATTAAGCAAGAAGGAAGCATTTCATTTCTTTCTTTCCTCCTGTGCAGGGCTTCCATTGCCACTGTGCCCCTCACCCCTACCACCTCCTGCCTATTTCTTATTCACACACACACATTTGCATTGAACTGAATCATTTTCTATTTCTCACATCATTTCTTGATATTAAGTCTAAAGTTTTAGTTTCTTTTGTTATCAGTCACTATGTCAATTACCATATAATTGTTTTCCATTTGTGAAGTTCTTTCTCTTTTAATTTTCACAGTAATCTTGCAATAAAGGTAAGCACCATTATCTTTATTATTTTTTTCTTCCTTTTTATTTATTTTTTTTGAGACAGGGTCTCACTCTGTTGCCACGGCTGGAACACAGTGTTGTAATCATGGCTCACTGCAGTCTTGACTTCCCCAGACTCAGGTGATCCTCCCACCTCAGCCTCCTGAGTAGCTGGGACTACAGGCTTATACCACTGGGCTAATTTTTGTTTATTTTGTAGAGATGAGGCTTTGCTGTGTTGCTCAGGCTGGTCTCGAACTCCTAGGCTCAAGCAATCAGCCTGGCTCAGCTTCTCAAAGTTTTGGGATTACAGACTTAAGTCATTGTGCCTAGCCACCATCATATTTAAAGAAGACAAAACTAAGCTTCATAAAAAGTATCTGTTCAAAGACAGAGCCAGCTAAAGTCATTGTCAGGATTTGAATCCAGGAATTTTGAATCTAGACCACAAAGTTTCTAGAAATAGATCTCTTCTGGAGTGGCACATGATAGTGTACTTAGGGCTAGGTCTCCGTTTCTTCTGTTTCCTTCCCCGGCCCCCTTGGATGCACCCCAGAACTTCCTCTGATCTTTTTTTTTTTCTTTAACTACCCAACCATCTAAAGAGGCAATTTTAAGTAATTGGTAAGAGCGTTGGAGTCAGCTTGGCTGCTTACTGGTACTGTGACCTGGGATATAGCTTCAATCTCATTGTGTCTCACTTTCCTTAAGTGTAAAATAGGGATAATAATAACAGCTATTCATAGGATCATAAAAACTAAATAGGAAGTCCTTAATAAATGCCATTATTACTATTATATAATTAGAATTTTAGGTATCCTAAGATAGATTCTAGGTGACTGGTCTCTCAAGAATCTTGACTCTCTAGTAAAACTTGCATCATAATATGATTCAAATGATGGACATGATGATAGCAACAACTGTATTCAGTGCCTACTAATGCTAAATGTTTTACAGATACTGTTTGAATTCTTGCAGTAACCCTGCAAAAACTGTCTGCTGTTAGCCACTGGTCTTTTGTGCCTCTAAATCTTGCCTGCTGTTGGCATTAATTTTACCTATCCGCTATCAAGCTTAAACTTATAATCTTTCAAAAATTGAAACTGTGTTTTCTAATTTCCAGTCTTCTAGCCCATTTTGTATTCTCCACCTCCCTGCAGAGATCTTTTGTGGTGGCTCCAGATGTCATACGTAAGTTCTCATGGTGTTAGGGCTAACCATTTTTCAGATTTTGAGACTGAAATTCACTTAGACTGGCTATGAGGAACCAAGTCTGTTGACAGTTACAAGATCCAACTTCCTTGAATTCGAACCTTTTTCCTTTAAAGTAAGACTTTTCCAAGGAAGGATTGATATACTCTGTTTTGAAGAAAAAGAAAGGGTAATTGACAATGACCTTTATCCCAGTATCTGTTGAAGGTTCAGAGTGACATAATATCAGCTGATATACACCCATGCTTTAAAGAGTAAAAATACATGTTTGACCTGCCTTAGTTTTTTATTTCAGTTATAATTTAAGCTTTATCTGTAGTTCCCACCACATCCGCCATTCTTCAACCCTCACCTGACTTAGATACTGTTTTTTCAAATCATATGTCTTCCTTTAAGCCACAGAAAATGAATATTTTCTAGCTTGTCTAAATCTCTGGAAATAATATATCAAGTGCTCACTGACTTGGAGAAGTTTCTTTTTCTGTTAAAATCAATGTAATCATTAGGATGTATAATCTTTATAAGATTAAATGGGTCAACTGAGCTTTCATCCTATAATAATTTTACTTTACTATTTGTTTTTAAAACTGTGGTAAGATTGGTTCACCCCTGCCCAAGGTTAGACCAAAGAGTCTCCATCTTTGTCGTTGTTGGGAATCCAAGCTAGTTGGTGCTGGTGTCCAGAAGGAATGTTGTTCTCTTTATTTCAGAAAACATTTTTTAGAACTCTGTCTTTTCCTCCATGGACTGTGAGTAGGTATTGTTTCCAACCATACCAAACAAATCCCACTCTTTTCTTGTACTGTTTTCCATTCTTTCTTACCAATAAATCTCCTCTTCTGAGTGACAGTGTTTCAGAATCTGAAATGGTGAATCATTATAGGTCTTTGCTGAAAACATGTGTGCATTGATCTATTGTAGCTGTTGCTGCTGCTGAAGCATATAAGGTTGCATGTAATGCATTCATTTTTGGAATATTTATGTTTAATGCTAGAATGTCTGCACTGATGACTAAAAAAATAAGCCTATGAAACAGCAAAAATGCAATTCGGATGATCATTGAAGAGATAGAAGATAAGGAGTAATAGTCCCGTGACAGACTTCTGTAGGGCTACACCTAGTTGTACTGACTTCATCTGTTTTCAGAAATAACACGAGCATTCTGAAGCTCTGAAACCATGCGTAACTTTGAAGATTAAAATGAGGCAGCAATGTTTCTCCAAACTAATGTAACAAAATGCAGTGATACAGCAGCTCAAAGTGGAGGAGTTGAATTCGTTAGGGGAAAAAAATAGCAAAGCTTCTTCTTAGGCAGCAATCTCTTCCATTCTGGAAGATTGCACACTGTTCTGAGTACCATAGTGAAATCTTGCTCTGTCCCGCCTGGGACAAGAATCTTCCCTTTGTCCAGCATCCCCACGCTATAAACTCTACCTGCTATTACTCACTTAGTAGCTAGCTGGGATGTCAGTTAACCTTTGCAGTATCACAGAGCTCGTGTTCAAAGAACCCTTATTTCACTTAATAATGGCTCCAAAGTGCAAGAGTAGTGATGCCAACAATTCAGATATTCTGGGGTTGTCTTGTGGGCAAAGATGGCACCTAATAAGTAGGCAGGAGTAAATAGTGCATAAGAGTTGATGGAATTGCATCTTAGGCACATCCTTTATTCGAGCCTGGAAAGGTCAGATTATGTTCATTTTATGTATAGTATACACACATACATACACCCCTCTAAAATAAAAACCCAATCTACTTTAATTCAATATTTGGGAAGTGGCAGGACAATTCCAAGGACGATTCCAGCCATAAAGAGAACAATATAGTGGGAAAATGAGAAATCAGACTAGTCATTCTTTGATTCTGAAGAGGTGGAATTTCAGATAACACAGAGGAGTGGAGCAGATCATTTGGAAGAAAAGTTGAGCTGGTGTCTTGTCCTTTCAGGAGGCAGACATGTAACTTCAGGGTATCTCAGCAGCCTCAGTGAGTTGGCAGTGAGCTTACAGGTTGATATAGAGTCCCCAAATAACTGAAGACAGGAGGTCCACTTTGGTTCCCCTTTTGTGGTTTCACTGTGACGTAAAATGTTCATCATTCATTGTCATTTATTCATTCATTCAGCAAACATTCAGTTAAGTTAGCTCTGTGCCTAGCAATGAAGATGACACTATACCTCCTTCCTGTAGTGTATTTTTGGGACATTTCTCTTATGGCCTTCCTATAGGAAATGAATTGTCCTGCCAGCTGATCCTGCCAGGAGGTGTCCTCCACCCCACAGATAAGATATTGAACTGCTTTTCCTGCTACTGTTATCTGCTTCGGTCCCTCTCCTTTCCTAACCCCCTTGCCCTTTAGTACCACCAAGATCTCTTAGAGGTGGGCCAGGCTAGAGTAGATGGATCTCTCCGGAGTGAGTGGGAGAGCTGTCTTATTTCTTCCTTATCCCTGGCAAGGACTCTTTGATTTCTCGACTAATGAGGCAAAAGACATCAATAGGAGAAGAAAAATAAGGACTTCCCTCGCCAGCGTTGCTTAGCTACCTTGTCAACATTCCCTTGCTGCCCAGCTGAATTCTCTCTGCATATTTTTATAGTGCACATGTTTTATTGCTATAATTGATCTATTAGGCAGAAAATATGGAGAGCACATGGAACTTCTGTCAGTTTTGTGCTATTTATTTGAATTTCCGTTTTTCTCTATCCGAAGACCTCGCCCTTTATTGTCCTTTTTCATCCCTGAACTGAGTAATACTCTGAAGGAATCACATTAGTATGCATGTTGGAACTTTGTAGCATTAAAAGCCAAAGTCAATAACTAACCTCAGAACTACATACCAAATTGTGAATTCTTCATAGACAAGTCCCACATTTTTATGAACTCTGTGTCCTTAGTACCTAGCCCTGTGTCTGACACATGAAAATCTTTTAGTAAATGTGTGTTGATCAAATGAGCCATTGGCTTCAAATATTTATAAGAACCAGCATTGTCGTGGGTGCAATTCATAACATAGAATTTGCTTTTAGTTTCTACCTAGAAGGCAAAATTTATTATTTGTTCATTTCATTCTGGAGACTGAACAAGGACAGAGAATAACCACTGTCTTGTTGCTAGTGCTACAGTTTATTCAGCCAAAGAAGCCTTTCTGCATGAGGCTGCAATAGCAACAGCTGCCCTCCACCCAGCATTTATGAAAAGGTATTCACTGGGGACCTCCTAGGTGCTAGGTGCTGGGCTATACAAGTCAGTCCAGATCACCTAATTGTCACCATCTGTCAAGGCAATTGTATTCAAAACAGTATTTCTCCTTATTTTTTTCTCAAACACGTCCACACTCAACTCAAGACTGTTTATGAAACAATCTGTGGACAAAACAATAAATGGAAGTTTGTTTATTCATTTCTTTACTCAGCCAGACAGGCAGCCCTCCAACCCAGCACTTCTCAGATCATATTCTTTTGAGACTTTGTTAAAACGCACACTTAAATCTACCAGGTTTGGGGTGAAGCTTGAGAGTCTGCATTTCTAACAAGCTCTCTTAGTTAGATCAGGCCTTGATACTTTGAGTGTCAGCCATGAACCAGTAGATTCAGCATCGCCTGGGAGACTGTTAGACCAGTTGAATCAGAACCTACATTTTAACAAGATCCCCGAGTTCACATTGGATAAGCACTGCTCTAACCATTTGATTAGCCCACAGCGTAAATTATGGGCAGGGGTCCCAAGGGGGCTCTGGGCTGGGAAAGTAAGTCCAGGTACATTTACTGTTCCCTTTTTAATTTCAAAACTCTCAGGTACCTGCGCCAATAGGGCTCTGACACTCAGGAAAAGACACAGGTGGGTGCCTCTTTGTTCAGTCATTCAGCGGCATGATACATCTGTTACTATCCGTCCTGGATTGCCATTGTCTTTAAACATGAGGGGCCTACCTGATCAACCTATTTCTTCTTAATAGAGCTTTATTTTAGACTCACAGGTTTCACCCAAGAGATATCCTTATGTCTGACCATGTTGGAATGATTTACAAATTTGGATCAAGCACTAGGAGATCTGAGTTTTTGTTTCCTTGTCTGTGAAATGGAGATAATACCACCTGTTCTAGTTTCCTTTCTAGTCTTGTTGTGCGGAGCTTTGAAATATACATGTGCCAGAGCTTTGAAAACATAAAAATATTCATGAAACTTTAAAATTGCTTTAGTCAGAAAAAAATCATTATATATTTCAATGCCGAAGGGATAAGGGTTTAACATTTAGCCTTATCGTCTACCAATTTTGTGATTTGTGGTAAATTATTTTAGGTAGTTGAACCTCAATTTTTAAAATATATAAAATGGTCATAAAAACTTCCATCATATAAAGTGTGGTAAGGATTAGAAATGTTAAAGGATCTAGTGCATGGTAGGATTTCATAAATGGTGGTCAATATGCTTGGATGAGAGCATAAGGGGCTTGGATGAGAAAGAATTCTCCAAAGATGCCTTCTCTCTCAGTTAAGCCTGTTCAGTTGGAGGTGGGGGGTGCGGAGAGTGACTTTAAAGCTATTTGAAGTTTTGAATTTGAATCAGTGTCCTTCCAGTTCAAGAGACTGATATCAGGCCCAAGCGGGAGGATTGCTTGAGGCTGGGAGTTCAAGACCAGCCTAGGCAAGAAAGTGAGACACTGTCTCTACAAAATACAAGATAAAAGCCAGGCATTGTGGCTTGTGCCTACGGTCTCACCTACTCAGGAGGCTGAGACAGGAAGATGGCTTGAACCTGGGAGGCCAAGGCTACAGTGAGCTGTGATCTCACCACTGCACTCCAGCATAGACTCAGCTTTGACCTCCCAGGTTCAAGCGATCTTCCTGTCTCAAAAAAAAAACAACCACATATCTTCAAATTTGTTACACAAGTATCTCTGGAAGCAAAATTCTCAAATTTTCAACAGTGTTTTGATATTTATTTAAACATTTGCAAATGCCAGTCTCTGCAAGGCTTTGTGATGAGGAGGATTTGCTGTGATTATTCAGTGTTATTCACATGCTTCCATCAGAGGTGTCAGAGGGGCTTGTTGATGGCATTCACAAGAGCCTGGCACAGGTATACAGGAAGGTTTCCACAATAGTGTCCATGCAAGCAGACACTGCTGGCTGAAGGAAAACAGAAGAATTAGTGGCACCAAGGGAATGTGTGGTCAAGAAAGAAAGCTGCTCTGAGGACTGTGGGCATTGATGGTACCCTCATTTGCAGAATAACAGAAGAGCAAGTCTTATTTGTTCAAGACATGAGGGGGCAACTGCTGGGTAGTTACTGTTTTACTGTCAGCAATTGACCATTTGAGACTATCATCTATTTTTAAAAAAACAAGTCCTCACCATCCTTTCTCTGTCTTTCCAACCTCTCTTTCATAGTTTTATTTTGGAAATTCCCTTCTAAAACCCTCAGGTGTCTTAAGCCTGTTTTCAGGCAAGCTAAGCCTTTAGGAAGGTATTCTTTAGGAAAATAGATCACTCCATTTTTTCCCTAGACTTTGCAGAATTTATGTGTTGATATCCTTATAGGTAATATTCCAAGGTACCCAGGAGTGTGATTTCACAGACAGTCTCAGGCAGAGAGTTTCATGTGATCTGCTTTTCCACATGGATCTCTTTGGTGGGGGGTGGGGGGTGTGGTCAGTCGTCAATGTCCTGTGAATAGGAAAAAAATACCACCTTGCGGATATGGCATTTCAGTGAAAGCGTATTAGGAAGAGGGTGGGGTTAAGAGGGAGGAAGTGAGCAGGCAGAGAGCCAGAGGCCTTGGGATTGGGGATGGGGGGGCATTCAGCTGCCCGATTAGCAATTCTGAGCCATGAGCAGAGTTCATAAGGGAGAATCAGGATGTCCTAGGTTTATTTTTTTGCCTCAATAACTTAAGGTTGGAAGTATCACGCCCTGTTTGAGTGTGGAATGGCAGAACCCCTTAGGCAGGGAAAAAGCAGTTAGTGGCATTGTGCTCCAAGTCCATTTTAACAGATTCCACAATGGGCTCTTCTGAATCTGGTCACAGCCGTTGGCTCATTTTGTTAGGGCTTGACCTGTGGGTGGATCAGTTATCTTCTCTCTCTTTTAAGGCCACAGAACATAGTCTTCACCTCCAACCAGTCTATACAGCAGTCTTTGGGGAATATGTGGATAGAAGCTCTGTGTAAAATGAGCTTCATGAACCAGTAGGAAAGACAAGTCAAAGGCTATTACTTTTTGGAATATATGGCCATGTAGAGAAAGCATTTGCTGGGAGTCAACAAACTGGATTTCAATCTAAGTGCGCCCCCCAGCTAGCTATGGGATCTTGTTAGGCAAGTAATTTTATCTGTTGCAGACCCAGGACGAATGATACCCACTATAAATCTATTAGACCTATTTTAAATCTATAAACCTCACCAGATTTTTGTGAGGGTTTCTACAAGTTAGTAGAGAAGAGAGCGTTGAAGTCTTCAGAGCTGTGCCGTTCAGTATGGTAGCCGTGAGTGACTATTTAAGCTTAAATTCATTAAAATTAAATAAAATGTAAAATTCTGTTCCTCAGTCACACTAGCCACATTTCAAGCGCTCAGTAGCCACATGTGGCTAGTGAGTACCATATTGGACACCAGAGATATAGTGCATTTGCATTATCACAGAAACAGAAATTTTATTGGACAGTTCTATCTCAAAGTGCTGTCTAAGGTATACGATGAAGGGTATAAAGGATGGCACATTGAAAGGGTGACAGATACTGTCGTAGTTAGGAATGTTTGGCAAGAAACAGAAACATCTCAAATTAGCTGAAATAAAATAAGGGCTTTGACTAATTCAGGAAAAGTGAATGGATCCCAAAAGACATGAAGCATGGCTAGGCTTCAAAAGGAATTGGAACCAGTTTCTAGAAGATTGTAAGGATTAGTTCTTCTCACTGTCTTTCTTTGTCCCTTATGTTTCTCTCCTTGTGGCCACTTGGGCTCTTGTCTCTGTTTCTGTGTATTGGCAGCCACTTTTGCCACCTCCTCCTTTGTCTCCGCCTCCTCCGTGGCTCTGCAGACCAGCTTTCTCAACTGCACTACACACAGTCCAAACAAGATTCAGCCAGACCCAGTTTTCATCACCTCTCACAAGTAATGCCCAACCAAGTCTGAGTCCTGATACCAAATTCCCAGGAGAGGCATTCTTATTAGCCAGCTTGGTGTTATAGCCACCCCTTCTTCCATCATCTGTATCTAGGAGGATGGGAGAAGTGTCCCCATGCCTACTTAATAGGGGCTGTTGGGGGGCGGGGCCCTAAAAAGTGGCACATATAGGGTAGGAACAGGCCATTGATTAACATGTTCATCCTTAACACTTTCGAAAGATCCACAAAGCCTATGATCACACAGAGAAGGGCCAGTAGAGATTTGACAATGGCCATGAACAAAACAACTGTGAGGCCTTTTCTTCCTTAATTATTTGCATGGTTTGCATCAACAGTACAGAGTCACGGCAGTGGCTTAACCCTTATGTCCACATACCTGGATGGAGAGTGGGCACAGCCAAGAACACAAGGTGGAAATCAGGTTGAAGACTGTCATTCTTTAAAGTCAAACTGGGCACTCATGTGTTCCCTTTTGTCTTCTACCTTTAGGAAAGAACATGAGGTTTCCTTGGAAATCATTCAAGAGGAAGATGGAAGGGGCTGTTTAAAAGAGCTTAAAAGCTACAGGCTGTAAGACTGGGGCCTGAGTGCTGGCAGTGGAAAACCCTGTTGGGCTGCGATCCCTCCCTGAAAAGTTCCAGGTGCCTTTTTGCTTCTTGCAAAAGAAAGGAAGTGAAAGAGAAGACCATGTCCATAGCCCTGAAGCAGGTATTCAACAAGGACAAGACCTTCCGGCCCAAGAGGAAATTTGAACCTGGCACACAGAGGTTTGAGCTGCATAAACGGGCTCAGGCATCCCTCAACTCGGGTGTGGACCTGAAGGCAGCTGTGCAGCTGCCCAGTGGGGAGGACCAGAATGACTGGGTGGCGGTACACGTGGTGGACTTCTTCAATCGGATCAACCTCATCTATGGCACCATCTGTGAGTTCTGCACCGAGCGGACCTGCCCTGTGATGTCAGGAGGCCCCAAATATGAGTATCGGTGGCAGGATGACCTCAAATATAAGAAGCCAACAGCGCTGCCAGCTCCCCAGTACATGAACCTGCTTATGGATTGGATTGAGGTTCAGATCAACAACGAGGAGATATTTCCAACATGCGTGGGTAAGTTCATGACCAGTTCTCAGTTTTTTTGTCACTCACGCAACCCGCACTAGGAAAATTTGCAGACCGCCTTTGAATGCTGGGTAGCACCCATGCATTAATTCCATCACTCATGTACCTGTAGTTTCTTTCTTCATATATAAGAACCTCACTGAAAGGAAAAAAGATAATTTATGGACCACTTACATTTATTTTGTGGACTCCCAGTAGTACATATACCACATGCCGGGGAACACTGGCTTTGTGAAATGTTAGATGTGATTGTGTCAGCTTCTTAGAACTAGATGTCAGGCTCACTCAGTTATCTTGATAAGATTATTATTTATTGGTTAATTGACTAAAGTTACATGGACTCTGATGCAGTTTCTGGTATTTATATCTCAGGATTAAGAAATCCCAGTGTTAGAATTCATAGATTTGTTTGGGGATCAAACAAACTGGAGGTTCAAATTCTAGGGAAAAAGAGATCCTAAAGCCTCCCTCTTTAATCATAGTTTGTTCATTTCAGGCTGTGCTGTTAACTTTAACCCTTGCGTAGCTGCTGGATACACTGGGACACCTGACATGCAAATTATTTTATTTGCTTTGTGCAAAACTCTTCAAAAGGAAGGACTAGTCAGTCTTTTCTGCCTCATATATTTCTTTATGAAGCTGGTCATTAGATTTCCCATGCACTTTCAGACTGAATTTAGAATTCAGTGTTTTATGCCGTATGCTCAATAGGGACCCACAGTCTCCTATTTCCACTGTTGTAGCTCCAGTGCCTAGCATAATGCCCTGGAACCTTGTAGACACTCAGGAAATATTTATGGAATGATTGAATAAATACTCGTGCTATTGGAGAGTATTATTTTAAAGCCCTGAGATGGTTGTAGTACAAAAAACGTATTTGAAACACACTATTGAAATCATCTCTAGATTGGGGTAGGATGTGTCCCCACATAGCATTTGGAAAGTTGAGAAAGGGGTATATGGAAGCAATTAAGTTTATACCAGAAAAAAAGTATATAAATTGATTGGTGCAGTATGTATATCTTGAAATATTCAGCACGCAAACCAATTTGTCAGGATCCTGGTGTTGCTTTGGCTTGTCCAGTTCCCTCATGCTTCTCTCTCCCCTGCCCGTTCTTAACAGGAGGAGGTAGGTTGTGTGGTAGCGCCAGTCCCCCAGTCCATAGCATAGGAGGAATAAGGCAAGTTTCAAAAACTCGCCCGGGCATAATATTAAGCACCTCGGAATGGTGGAAATTTCTTAGGTTCATGTCTTCTGTACTTTTCATTGACTGTCATGGGTTACTTTTGGAGCTGGAAGGATTTTTTTGTTTCCCAGAAGCCTTACGAACAACTGCCAGTGCTCTGTGCTGAACATGTAACAGCAATAAAGATAAATAAAGTTAGGCAAGGATACCTCTTCTTTGTCCCTCCCCTTGTGTCTGCACCTGTGTGCTTTGAACTCTGCGCACTCCTGTTCACTCTGCAATTGTGGCTGCCACTAGAGTTGCTGACCAGAAGTCACAGTACAAAGCCATGGCGAGTTGTTACTTGAGAGGAAGGAAGCTTCTGGCTGTTTGGCTGGAAAACAGCATTATAGGAAAACAGGCTTTGCTTGGAAGAAATTCATAGATACCTCTATATCCCCCAGAGTAACTGACTTTGCTTTATTTTTCTAGACATTTTCTTAGTCATTTAGTATGCTTAGGGAACATGCTCACCTGGTCAGAATCCTCTGTTTCAGCTCTACCCAATTTATCCTCCATGGCATACTTATATTCTGAGAGATCTTAATGATTTCAACCCCCAGGGAAAAATAAGTTTGGGAAATGCTGAGTGACATTGATTTCTTTACCACAGGACTTTTAATATGCCAATGAACATTATGAATTTCCAAGAAAAGATAGTATGTTGTGGTTCCTAATTTGACACTGGTACCTTTTTTTTTTTTAAATTAATGAGAGACCATTAGCATCTTTTGGAAAATATTAAGCTGTATATATTAGAGTTGTCAAACTTGTTTATATCAGAATTATTTGGGCCTTCTGATCAAAATGCAAATTCTTTGATCCTCTCTTCATCATTAACAACTAAATCAGAATCTGTTAGGTGACACCTAAAAGACTGCACTTTTTAGAAACGAAAACTGTAATCACTACATTGTATAATTTATCTCTTGAATTTATGCTTTCTATCTAACTGAAGCTTTGTGTTTTCTGACCAACATCTCCCCAATGCCCTCTCTATACCACCAGCCTCTGGTAATCACCATTCTAACTCTCTGCTTACATGAGATCAACTTTTTTAGATTACACATATGAGAGAAACTATGTAGTATTTGTCTTTCTGTGCCAGGCTTATTTCACTTAACATATGTCTTCCAGGTTCATTCATGTCACAAATGACAGGATTTCCTTATTTTTTAAAACTGAATAGTATTACATTGTGTATATATATCACACTGTCTTTATTCATTCATATACCTGTTAGCTATTTGTATGTCTTCTTTTGAGAAATATCTCATATCCTTTGCCCACTTTTAAGTTGAGTTACTTGTTTTCTTACAATTGAGTTATTTGAGTTTTTATGAACCTATACTTTTTATAAGTATCCTCTATTTATTGTAACTGCTCAGAACTTTTCGTTCTCCCAGAAATGGTCTGTTTCTTACCACTCTGGTTTTATTCATGTTGTTCTCTCCTTCTGTAATCACTCAGTTCTCTGTCTAGTGAATTCTCATGTATCCTTTGAGGTTCAGCTCAGATACCATGTCCTCTGTGAAGGCTTTCATCAATTCAAATGCTAGCTTTTAAAATTTTGCATTATATCTATTTCATCTGACTATCTCCACCAAGTCTAATCCTGGTACCTTTTAAGTTGTTGGATGGATGGATGGATGGATGGATGGATGGAAGGAAAAATAATCTTTATGAAGGCCCAACACATGCATTGTTCTGGTGATCAGAGAAAAGTTAAAGAAATGTTTCTGAATCCTTTTGTCTTCTTTCCTCAATATTGCCTGCACCTTCCTTCCACAGGGTTCCATTTTCTCTGTTTAACTTTTCCAAGGTGAAATGTTAGGGCCAGTAAAAACCATCACCATCTACCTTCACTGTGAGGGTCTTCAACCTCCTGCTCACCTCTGTGATTTGTCCTCAGAAGCTGTTGTTGTGGTCTTCTGGAATAACTTATTATTAGGAGCCACTTTCGCTGTTACACCATTTCCTCCTCTATTTCCTCCCCGATTCCAGCCTATTTTTCTTCTTTTTGATCTTTATGCTGTCATGAGTCATTATCATGGAAATACTCAAGATGTCTGTCAGAGGAAAGCAAAAGAAGAATTCTAAGCAAACAGGACCCTGGGTGGATGAGAAATGGAGAGTTCTGCTTAGAATTACAGCTTTGAATCCTGGGTGAATTTTTGTGTTTCTGCCTGGGAATTGGGAGGGGTTCAAACTCCACCTCTTCCCCACTGTGATCCAAGGAAATAGAACCGGAAAATACTGACAGATGTGAAGGCTTCATCCTTAGTTAGATATTAAAGGATATAAACAGCTGTTGATCTCTACCATTGAAACACTGAGGAAAGAAAGCTTTCATCTGTTCCTAGATTCAAGCTTAACTATGCGACCCGTGCTGTTTCAGAAGTCGAACTTTCTCAGATGGCAGAATACCAAACAGATGTGGATACCTTGTAAACCACAGTTTCCCCACTCTCTCTTGAAACCCTCTGGCTTCTTTTGTTAAAAACGCAACAGATGTCCCTGTGAAAGCCCTTAAAACAGCAGGAACTTCTGAAGCAAGGGCCACCTCCTTTTCAATTATATTTCTTTACCCATTTTTAGAGATCACAAGACAGTAAAATAAAAAAAGCCATGACTTAAAAAAAATTCTATTGCCTGACTAATTACAGTAATTTTGATGGTCCAGCCCCCAGCTTCCTTGTTTTTCTGTTATATGATAGGATTTAAAATTTTAGACCTGATAGAAAAAAGCTAGTAGCAAACTTAGAGGTCCTCCAACTCATGTGTTTTTAAAAAGTCTTTGAAAAGAAGGAATAAGAACATGTATGAAACAATTAAATGATCTCACTTACCTCTGGGGTTTTAGAATAAGTGGGTGTCAGGGCAGGAGAGAACAAGGAAAGCGAGGGAGGGAAGTGGGGGAGGGAATTCGCATCTATTGAGCCTGCTAAATACCAGGCTCTGTGCCTGCTACTGTTAATGTTTCTTAATTCTTACAAACCAATAAAGTAATAATGAAGTGAATATCCCATTTTGCCAGTGAAGATGCTGACATTTAAACAAGCTGAAGGGCTTTCCCTAGGTTGTACAGCTAATACATATTTAGGAGTCAGGGTTTGAGCTCATGAGTATCTGGCCAGAAATCCATGCCTTTCCCTATGCTACCATTCATAGCATGCATTATTATTTCACAGATTTCCTTTCACCTGGTAAAGGCTTTTCAATGAATGGTTTTAGGAGGTGGTTTAGGATGGAGAAAATTTCATAAAACCTGGTTTGTTTATTTATTTTTTAGCTAGAACTTTTAGATAAACGATTCTTGTTTTGATTATTACTTTTTCTTTTTCTTTTTTCTTTTTTTTTGAGATGAAGTCTCGCCCTCTTGCCAGGCTGGAGTGCAGTGGCACAATCTCAGCTCAATGCAACCTCTGCGTCCCGGTTTCAGCCTCAGCCTCCAGAGTACCTGAGACTACAGGCACATGCCTCCACACCCAGCTAATTTTTGTATTTTTAGTAGAGATGGAGTTTTACCACCTTGGCCAGGATGGTCTTGATCTCTTGACCTCATGATCCACCTGCCTCAGCCTCCCAAAGTGCTGGGATTGCAGGCATTAGCTACCGTGCCTGGCCAATTATTACTATTTTTCAATCATCTCTGAAATGCCTGAGGAGAGTGTCCAGGTACTGTAAATATTCCTGTGTTCCATTCTAAGACCAGGCAGCAGGCGACTTAGCCTCATGAAAACCCTCTACTGGCCCATAACTCCCTGGTAATGCCATTTATCATTAATTTATTCTTTCAGTGAGTGTTTGCTGAGCACCTATTTTAGGTACCAAGAGAGAGAGCAAAGCAGGCAGAGCCCCTGTTCTTGAGCAGTTTACATACTGTCCAGAATGTCTAGTTGCTCTAAACTGACTCTACATGTTTCTAAAATGAGTAGTCTGTTCAGTGGTCAAGTGCCTGTGGAACTAGTTGCATCCCTTGGCAACTTTTCCCATGAGACTACAGCTGAATCTCATCCTCCCTCACATGTTGTGGTAAGGCACGTGAGAATATAAAAACATATCAAACATAGGGATAGTCTTCTCAGACATGGGATGTTGGGGAGTTGAGCTTATGATTAGCCTTTATATTTTAAGTTTTTCTCTTTTTTTCTTTTTTCTTTTCTTTTTTTTTTTTTGAGATGGAGTCTCGCTCTGTCACCCATGCTGCAGTACAATGGCACAATCTTGGCTTATTGCAACCTTTACCTCCCGGGTTCAAGTGATTCTCCTGCCTCAGCCTCCTGAGTGGCTGGGGTTACAGGCACCTGCCACCACTCCCGGCTGATTTTTATATTTTTTTAGTAGAGACAGGGTTTTGCCATATTGGCCAGGCTGATCTTGAACTCCTGACCTCAGATGATCTGCCTGCCTTGGTCTCCCAAAGTACTGAGATTACAGATGTGAGCTACTACTCCTAGCCAAGATTTTATTTTCTGTTGTATATCTCTCACATGTCTTTTATTTTTTATAGACGTCTTTAAATGCTGGCAAGACAGAACGGGCAAAACAAAATATATTTACAGTATGATAGAACTAGTACTAGACTTGTAGATAGACTTGGGTTTAATCAGTTAGTTCTGTCACTTACAATTGGCTGTGTGATTTTATCTCGTTTCTATTTGTTTGTAAACTAAGGGTTATAATTCTAACCCCACAGGACTGTTTTAAGGATTAAATGAGGCAGTATGAATAAAAACACCCAACCCAGAGCCAGAGACATAAGAGTTGCTGAAAAATGAATGCTGGTTTTCTCTCTCTATCAGTATACATTTCTTTTTAAGTACCAACCAAAACTCATGGAGACTGTTAGTTTTTGAACTATATCCTCAGGAAAATAAAGTATGCTTTAAAATTCTCAACAAGATTTTAAAAAATCATGAATCTTCATTGCTGAATCACTCTGTGATAAGGATTATAAATATTTCAGGTAGACATCTCTCAAAGCCTTTGGAAAATTCCACTATTTTCTTAGGCCCCTGACTTCACAGATGAGCATCTAACTCTGGAGAGACATCTACTAGGAAGTGTCATCTCACTTGATTTCCGGAAGACTGAATACTAAACCTGCTCATGTCCAGTGTCAAACCAGCTAACCTCAGCAGAGGGTAGGAACGAGTTAGCAAAAGAATTGGGGAGATAGCCTATTAGTCACATCTGGGATGAACTATTCATTAAAATAATGTTGGGTAAGTTTACCTGGATTTGATCCTTCAAGAGGATGGGAAAAGTGTTCCCAGACTACTCACTCCAATAAATGGAGTCCCCATAATAGCCTAATGCATTGGCAAGTTTTCTTAAGACCAGAAACATGATTTGCCTGTGAGATCTAGTAAACTGTTTGGCTCCCTAAGAATTTACCAGTTTGGAAGGCATATGAATAAAGCTGCCATTTTCTGAACGCATGCTACCTTAAACACTTTACCTGCTGATGTGGTTTGGCTGTATCCCAATTTAAATCTCATTTTGAATTGTATAATTCCCACATGTTGTGGGAGGAACCCAGTGAGAGGTAATTGAAACATGGGGGCAGTTTTCCCCATACTATACTCATGGTAGTGAGTAAGTCTCACAAGATCTGATGGTTTTATAAGGGGAAACCCCTTTCACTTGGTTCTCATTCTCTCTTGTCTGTTGCCATGTAAAACGTGCCTTTTGCCTTCCGTCATGATTGTGAGGCCTCCCCAGTCACATGGAACTGTGAGTCCATTAGAACTCTTTTTCTTTATAAATTACCCAGTCTCAGGGATGTCTGTATCAGCATCATGAAAACAGACAAATACACCTGCATTATGTCATTTAATCTGTAAAATAACCCTGTAAGGCAGGTAGTATAACTTCCATTTCACAGATGAGAAAACTAAGACTCAAAAGGATTAAGTAACTTGCCCCAGGTCACACAGGCAGAACTGAGATTCAGACCCAAGGTATCCCAGCTCCAAAGCCTATGCTCTCAATGACTCCATCATTTCATGTCTGTCAACATCACTATTGGCTTGCCATGTCTGTTGCAGTACCTGTTAAATCCTCTCTCAGGGATGCCCTGAGACAAAACCATCACAGGGAGGGACTTGAAAACAGCCAGGTCCCTCACCTGATGCAAAGTCTACTGGGCTCTTACTTGTAGGAACTCTAAGATTTTGTTTCTTTTGAGAACTTGCCTTCTCTAGATTCTGATGCTACCCAAGTTTATTCAGTTGTCTATTGATGGAAAACATGCAGAAACAGCTGAATCTACTCCCTGCATCCCCACTGGCTGCTGGAGAATTGACGGGCTATTCTGATGGTCACAGTTCCCCCACCACAACCTTGTGAACCCAATACTGCAAGGACTTGGTGGCTGAATTAATGAGAACAGTTTCAAATAACCATCCCTGCTCAACAAATCCCAAGAGATACCTGTGTAAAGGGCTACCTTTACAGAGGTAAAGGTGAAGCAGAGAGGAAGGGGAGTAAAGGTAGGAGGCGCTTAGAAGGTCTGAAGACTGCTCTGTAAGTTATGGCTGATTACCAGCTGTCCTGACCTGCACTGGATTCTCCATTACCTGTGCTATGTAATTTTAATGGGCTATATCTCAGGTGACAAGTTGTTACATCTCAGCACCAGCTGGAAGGGAAATGGGATATGTGATATTCAGTGCAAGCCAGAGATTAAAAACAAAGGCCAAAATAGAGTGGGGATGAGGCATCTGCTGCTTTTATTCCACTGGTCATTGGTCATTTGTAGCCATGGCATCCTTCCTTAGTCAACGAAGCCTGTATTGTGGAGGTCAGTAGAGCTTGGAGAGGCAGGCGATCTAAGTGCCAAGCTTTAAAGGGTGTATCAGCAGGGCCATGACACCACAGGGCTTCTTTCTGCCCTCCCTACCAGTGCTCTGCCTCACCTTTACATAGAGAGTATACAGATATTTACATGATGTCATTTTGCCAGAAGACCAAATTGTTAGCCTGCCTTACACCCCTATGTGTGGAGAGTGATTCACAAGCTTTTTCTTCAACAAATCTTTGTAGGCATAAGGACGTGTGTAATCTGCAAAGATCTCTGCAGACAGGACCTTTTGGGTGTTATATCTTAAAGAAAAAAATTCATGCTTTTTTATTCTAATGAACTAATTCTATCCATACTTTCATTCACATAATGGTATTTTCCCCTTAATAAATGGGGTGCCCTGGGAAGACCAGCTAGTTTGGAAAGGGGATGGAGTAGTTACAAGGAACAGAAGTATTAGTCTCTGTTAGACCTGAATTTGAATCCTGATCATGACTTTTATTAGCATATTTTTAGTCTCTCTGAGCCTGTCTTCTCATCTGTAAAACATATAAAGGTACCTGCTTCATGGGATTTTTAAGGGTATAAAATGGCATGCTACATGTAAGCCCCTCCCACAATGCTAGGACATAGAGCAGTATGCTTTAAACGTTAGTTCCCTCAGTATCACAGCCTCAGTGTGATACAATAGACTCATCAGGTAAATCCAGGTTAGAAAGGAAGGAACTAAGGATGAAAAGTCCATAATTATCTCAAGCATTTGGCTGTGGAGTTGATTATCCATGTTCCCTTCATCTTTTGCTATATCTTGTGGAACAAATGGAAGGAAAGGTAAACATTCATGGGATGAGACTGGCGTTGCTTGACCTTGACAGCTAGAGGCAGGAAGGAGTCCCTAATAGAACTTTAGAAGGCATTTCACAGGCATAGCACATGTGGCCTGAACAAAGCCAGTTCCATCTTCTTTTTGCTGCAGGATGCAGCACCCAGCATAACATTCTGTACAAAGTAGACACATGGTGAACTATTACGATAGTGCAAGTATAAATTAGTTGATGGATGCCACATAGTTCATATATATTTTTTAAATTTATTTATTATACATTAAGTTCTGGGGTACATGTGCAGATCATGCAGCTTTGTTACTTAGGTATACACGTGCCACGGTCGTGGTTTGCTGCAGAGTTCAGTATTTAAAGAAAACTTGGCGACGAGTCATTTTATTATGTGAATATATCCCTAGTGATGTGTCTAATGGATCCTTAGTTCAGGCCTTTGGTGATTAAAATGTTCATCTTCACAGAGACACAGGCCAGAGTTGTTAGTTCTTTCTCAGGAAAAGAAATAACCATTCTTTTTTTATTTTTTTCATGATGTTCGCTCTTGTTGTACAGGCTGGAGTGCAATGGTGCGACCTCAGCTCACCACAACCCCCACCCCCTGGGTTCAAGCAATTCTCCTGTCTCAGCTTCCTGAGTAGCAGGGATTATAGGCATCTGCCACTGTACCTGGCTAATTTTGTATTTTTTTTTTACTAGAGATGGGGGTCCTCCATGTTGATCAGGCTGGCCTCCAACTCCCAACCTCAGGTGATCCGCCCACCTTGGCTTCTCAAAGTGCTGAGATTACAGGCGTGAGCCACCGCGCCCGGCCATAACCATTCTTTAAAAGCAGCAGTAAGATTCTGGTGTTTCTACATTATCTAGCCCAGTTCACCAGGACTGGAGAGCAGTAATGAATTAAGGGAGAAGCTCCAGCTAAGAGTAAGGTGTTCATTTTGTGGCCCACACCCGGGTCACATCCCTTGACAATGTGCCGACAATGGCAGGCTTCTGCTTTCTGGTGCAGCTGAAGCGATGGCACCCTAATGCCTGATGTGATGACACAGTGGGGCCTCGGTGTCTGGGGACCAATGAGAATTGCTTGTGGATCACTTTCTTTAGCATCTCCTTGATTGCTTGGCCCAGCCAGGGAATTCTGCCACAGCCACCAGGAAGAAAGGAAGTTTTTAAATATTGGGGACTTACCTATTATGGCCCTCAGATAAGCCATTCATATTTGGCATCTCAAAGTGGAAAAGAAAAAGCCTGCAGCTGAGGGCATTTGTCTTCCCATGTTTTTGAAAAGAAATGTGAGCAAATGCGTCAATGAGGTACCAGGGTCTCTATTAACTACCTGTGGGCAGTAGCTGTCAAGGCACATGGGATGGCTGCTGGCTTTATTTCTGTTTTCCAGAAATAGTGTAAAGTCCCAGAGCTTATCTTCAATTCAGATTTAAATCTGCTCCTCTCCTTAAAGGCTATGCAAGCTTGGCAAATCCTGAACTTCTCTGAGCCTGTCTCCCAATCTAGAAGGTGGTGTGGGAAAAATATTAATACCTGCTTTGTAAAGTTACCAGAATTAAGTGACATAAGACAAATAAAGTGCTTAGTATGTTCCTGGTAGAGAATTAAATGCTGAAAAAATTTTAGCATAATTTCCCTTTTCAAAGTGATATAAAAAGAAAAAACCTCTGATTTATTACAGCTTTTACTGCTTGATTACATAGGAGAATTTTGCCTTTAGTACCTTTGCACATTTATTTTCCAGCTAAAGAAAAAATTGAGAGAAGTTATTGATCATGTCATATTTCCCAATAATCTCAGAAAAAAATAAGTTTTTACATCCATTAGAATATTACTCAAAACTTAAATACCAACTAAGAGTGATAGATTCCATTTTTTAAATAAAGTGGTAATTCCAAACCTTAAAATATAGTAATAATTATATTAACTAGCACTTATTACTTATTTTGGGCCAAGCGATATGCTAGGTCTTTTATTATGTTTTTTCTAATCCTCACAGCTGTCCTGGTTAACCATCATTATTATTATCCCTGTTTTCAAATGAGGAAACTGAGATCAATTTTTTCTTTCAAAGTCACCTTCAAAGTCACCAACATCCAGGTTTAGAATCCAGACTTGCGTAACTACAAAGCTACAAAGTTTTTTGTTAAGCTGCATTTGATGAAATTATAACCTTTCCTCTCTCTAAAAACATAACTTTAAAACAAGTAAGATGAAAGTAGTGTCGATAATTCCCTGTTTTCTGGAAACGATAAAGATTAAATTGGGATAAAGAATTTCTTTTCAAGTTGAAAAACCTAGGCCCACTTTTTCATATATGTACCTATTTAAAGTGCAGATGTACTTGTAAAGATACCTTTATGATTAACTTGAAAAACATTTACTACCTTCCCTTCTAATACCCAAGCTCTATTTACAAATGAGCTCTAAAATGGTGGAACAAAGCAGGTTGATGTGGGATATTTTATGTTTCTTTCTTTTTTTTTTTCTTTTTCCTGGAGGACAAGGGTAGCAAAGACAGAGGTTTCCATTTACTGGAAACTAGAGCCAATGTCACAGGAGGTGCAGAACATCTGCCATGGCCTTGTGCTCTTGAAATATTGTGCTATATACTGTTCTTAGATGGGGCTTAGAGAAAACATGCTGTGGTTGATTAGCGATGTCTGCATAGATGCAAGAGTGAAGAATGTGTGTCACGCATATGCCATTCATGCTCTTCACTGTACTGAAAGGATAATCACTGGCAGCTCAAGAAGGCTAGGCATGTGTACATTGGTTTTCTGAAGTCTAACAACTACCAGGGCTAATAAAGCTATCTGAGCATGATCAGGAAGTGTACTAAAACCAAACCAGAATGTTTTCTTCTTATCAAAACCCTGATGGTGAGTCTTGAAATCAGAGTGCCCAGCTCTTGGAGCAACTCAAGTGGGTGTATGAATAGAAAATGGTCCAGAGTATGGTCTCTAGGATGATTAAGAAATTGAAGAGTAGGGGTTCCTGGTTGGAATAACTTGAATCCTTCAGTAAGAGGGGAAAAAGTGAAAATCTGTAAAATCATAAAGGGAAGATGGCAAATACAGTTGGATATTTTCCCCCACTTTTAAGAATTATACCTCTCTGATGCCTGTAATCCCAGCACTTTTGGAGGCCGAGGCAGGCAGATCACAAGGTCAGGAGTTCGAGATCAGCCTGACCAAAATGGTGAAACCCCCTCCTTACTAAAAATACAAAAGTTAGCCAGGTGTGGTAGTGCACGCCTATAATCCCAGCTACTCAGGAAGCTGAGGCAGGAGAATCACTCGTACCTGGGAGGCGGAGGTTGCAGTGAGCCAAGATCTCGCCACTGCACTCCAGCCTGGGCAACAGAGCAAGACACTGTCTCAGGAAAAAAGAATTATACCTTTCAGAGTTTGAGAAGGTTCACTGGTAGACCAGTAAAAGAAAGGAAGAAATCGTTTATGTATGTTTGCAAACTTAAAAGCTTGTTACTTTCAGTGTGGTATGGACTAAAAATAATAGAGAACAGGTTGAATAATGGGATAGAGATCTGGACTACAGATCTATCTGTGAGCTGTTGAGAGAGGTGATACATATTTGGTGGCATGTTCCTGACTGTTGAGCTTGGTGTCAAATATCCCTATGCTTCAAGACATAGTGGGAAGATTAGTCATAGGGACTAGCCCTGCTGCTTTCTAGTTGTGTCATGAAGGGCAGTAGTTCCCAAAGTGGCCCCTAGACCAGCAGCATCAGCATCCCTTGGGAACTTATTAGAAATGCAATTATAGGCTTCACCCTATATTTAGTGAATCAAAAATTCTGGGGGTAGCCCAGAAATCTGTATTTTAAATCTGTGTAGATAATTGTGATTCAAGCTAGAGGTTGAGACCCACTTGGGGGGCGCGGCTAGCAAATTCTGCCTGAGCCTTATTTTTCAGACATATAAAATAATGATAGTAACACTTATCCCACAGGGCTGTTAATTTGAGAAAAAGTATTTACTTGACGCATTGTGGTTATGGTGGCAGATGAACAGGCAAAACCCCAGACCTCATGGAGCTTACATTTCAGGCAGGAAAACAGGCCCCATGCCAGATGGTACAACGAAAGGCACTAACACGGAGAACTAGCACAAAGGTGTTGAGAGAGCCCAAAGTCGAACTGGGCTGGCAAAACAATAGTATAATGTTATAACAAGAGCTAGAGGCCACTGCCACCTTAGGCTTGGACGAGGAAAGCAAGCCTAAGGGGTGGGAGGTAGAAATACCTGGCTCTCTGCTTCCCTCCTCCAGTCTCCTGCCAGAGCTTCCACGGTCTTCAGCAAAGGAACCTGGGAAACACGTTTTGCAGAGGAAAGGTAGGGAAGGGATCTGAGAGTAAGTAGGCAAATGACTGGCATATGGAGAAAACAGGTAAAACACAAATAAATATATGATATAATGTCAGGGATAAGTTCTATGAAGACAAAGTGGGAAACAGGAACCAGGATGCTGTAAGATTTAAATAAGACAGATGTACGACAGTGCTTCTCAAATTTTCTTTGGTCTCAGAACCCCTTCATACTCTTAAAAATTATTGAAAATCCTGATCCTTTATTTATGTGGGTCATATCTATCAACGGTTAACTGTATTAGAAATTAAAACTAGGAAAACTTAAAAATATGTATTAATTAATTGAGAAAGTAATAAGCCCATTACATGCTAACAAATAACTTTTTTTTTTTTTTGAAACCAAATCTCCTTCTGTCACCCAGAAGTGCGGTGGCATGATCTTGGCTCACTGCTACCTCTGCCCCAGGTTCAAGCGATTCTCCTGCCTCAGCCTCCCAAGTAGCTGGGATTTTAGGTGTCCACCACCACACCCTGCTAATTGTTTTGTATTTTTAATAGAGATGGGGGTTTCACCATATTGGCCAGGCTGGTGTTGAACTCCTGACCTCAGATGATCCGCCTGCCCACCTCGGCTTCTCAAAGTGCTGGGATTACAGGTGTAAGCCACCACAATCGGCCCAACAAATAACTTTTTTATGAAAAATAACTACATTTCCCAAAATAAAAAAAATTTTGAGTAAAGAGAGTAATCTTGTTTTACTTTTCGCAAAGTTCTTTAACATCTGGTTTAACAGAAGACAACTGGACTCATATCTGCTTATGCATTTCAGTCTATTGTGGTTTATTGTTTTGGTTCATGTCAGGGCTGACAGGAGTATGTGGTTGGAAGTGAGAGGATTTTGTGTACCTTTGAAAGGGTCCTTAGGGATCCATACAGCACTCTGAGAACCCTGCTGGGGTAGGGAAGGAGTCTTTTGTACCTAGTAGGCACTGGACTATGTTAGTTGAAAGAAGACTAGTGAAAATTGCATTAAGGATTTCACGATACAATAGTCCCCTTTTTTCCATGGTTCTGATTTTCTCTGTTTCAGTTACCTGTGGTCTGAAAATATTAAATGGAAAAATGCAGAAATAAATGTTTCATAAGTTTTAAATTGCACACTGTTCTGAGTACCATAGTGAAATCTTGCTCTGTCCCGCCTGGGACAAGAATCTTCCCTTTGTCCAGCATCCCCACGCTATAAACTCTACCTGCTATTACTCACTTAGTAGCTAGCTGGGATGTCAGTTAACCTTTGCAGTATCACAGAGCTCGTGTTCAGAGAACCCTTATTTTACTTAATAATGGCTCCAAAGTGCAAGAGTAGTGATGCCAGCAATTCAAATATGCCAAAGAGAGGCCATGAAGTGCTTCCTTTAAGCGAAAAGGTGAACATTTTTGACTTAAGGAAAGAAAAAAATTGTATACTAAGGTGGCTCACATCTAGGGTATGAATCTTCTGTCTGTGAAATTGTGAAGTAAAAAGAAATTTATGCCTCTTTTCTTGTTGCCTCTCAAACTGCAAAAGTTATGGCCACAGTACATGATAAGTGCTTGGTTAAGGTAGAAAAGACATTATATTTGTTGGTGGAAGTCATGAGCCAGATCGCACAGCAGGAGGTGAGTGGCTGGTGATCGAGCATTACTGCTTGATCTCAACCTCCTGTCAGGTCAGCGGTGGCATTAGATTCTCACAGGAGCATGGACCCTATTGTGAGCTGCACATGCGAGGGATCTAGACTAATGAGAATTAGTCTAGAGAATCTAACTAATACCTGATGATCTGAGGTGGAACAGTTTCAACCTGAAACCAACCCCCACCCTGCCATGGAAAAATTGTCTTCCAGGAAACATCCCTGGTGCCATAAAAGTTGAGGACTGCTGTTTATGACATTTATCCACCTATACTGATGGCATTTCACATCAGTATTCACAGTTATGTGATCTCCTTATCACACACTTTTTGGAATCACCGAAGGACAGATGCTAATTGGTCTCTGAAAAAAGATGAATCTTCTGATTTCCTTAGCACTATGTTCACACTAACCTAATGAGCTAATTGAGGCTAGACATGTAACTGGTGGGACTTGATGTACACAAAGAAAATTTTTAAATTGAACGAATATTTTATTTTTTATATATTTTTTATTGTAATTTAGGTTCTGGGATATATGTGCAGATCATGTAGGATTGTTGCATAGGTACATACATGGCAATGTGGTTTGCTGCCTCCATACTCCCATCATCTGGCATTTCTCCCCATGTTATCCATCCCCAAGAATATTTTATAATTGTTGTGCTGCACATTAGAGTGTGGTGGACCACCACCAGATGGTCACCTTGCAAATTTTATGCAACAAATATTCAAGCTTAGGAGAGCTTTCTATAATATCTGGATCAGAGCAGTCATGAGTTTCTTCCCATCATCGATTGATACATATTCTTAGAGAATCCCAAGCACCAGCCAAGACCCAAGTAATACTGTAAGGTAGCTATTATGGAAAAAAAAATCGAATGGATTGTTTAGAAAGAATTTGTTCTTCAGAATTATTGTCTATGACTCTGCTCTTTCCATCTACATAGATAATTGAATTCAGCATTAAGTGAGCCCCATGACAAGGGCACTGTGATGTGGTCAACCATCAGTCAGCATTAAAGAGACGTGGCCACATTGCTTCAACCTACAGATGGGTGGATATATGTTGCCCCCTGTGGACAGATTCATTTCTGAATGGGATTTATAGATTATCTTATACTAAATGAAATGTGTTTTACTGCTAGGGCCAGAGACTGATCTCATACCTGCCTTGTTAAGCAGATTTTGTCCTATCTAGGTTTCATTTTAGGCCGTTACTGTAATAATGATGTCTACCATTTCTTGTCTACTCTGGGTTAGTTAGGTGCCTTACATTGCTACCTTACCTCTCATGACAGCCTTTCCCCGCCACCACCATGACAGGCAAAACAGCCTTTTGCCTGTTTTCCAAATGAGGAAACTGAGGCTCGGAGAAGTTACAAATGTTGCACATGTCACAGCTTATGAAGCTCCATAGTAGGTCCTTCTGGCTCCATTGCTTTTTTTTTTTTCCACTATGCCAGAGACATCTCTGATAGGAGCATTCTGGACACATATATGCATGCCTTTCCATAAAACACAAACATGAATGTATTCAATGACAGCATGAAAGGGGGGGGAAAGGATAATTTAAAGAAGCAAAAGGTTTAGTTTCTCTATGACACCAAAGCATGAGGTCCCTGCAAAAGAAATCCTGCATGGATGAAATAGAGAGATTTCAAGTCATGGCTTTGCTACTTTCTCATTGTGTCTTGAATATTGTGACTCATGGTCTTGTCTTGAATAATTTGACTCATGTCTAGAATTTGACTTATGATCTACTAAAACTAAAAAGATCTGTGCCAATGGTAAGAACCTTCCATAATAAGGTAAGACAGATGAGATGGTTCATATGATTCAATAATTTGTGTGTCTGGTGAATGTTGAGTGTGTATGTGTGTATGTATGTATGGTATGTCTTTTAAAGATAAAAGTCTCATTGGCTAAGAAGAGAAGGAGAAAGAAAATAAGAGTATTAGAGTATGCCAACTAACTTTGTAGTTGTATAGTTAACAAATGAGCAGACCAATATAATTCAATGTCTTCAACGTTTAACTTTCAGCCCAGTATATAAAGGTGGATTCTGTTTGCCTTTCCTCTTTACTCCTCAGTCTGTTAACCTTATTTCCTCCCCTGTAACCTCAGGAAACCTAGGTCTTCAGGTTGCTGTAAGGTCTTAATGGGATAATGCATGGGACTTTGCATGTAGAAAATGTTCAATAAATATTCACCAATATTATTGCTAAAAATATTGTGAGTACCATATTTCTGCAAAGTAGCTGCTGTGTTTCTCTCCCATATTAGAAGCTACACATATCGATAAATAATGGAGGCTCCCAGAAAGAAAGACCCCAGTGGCCTTAAGTCCTTTTCTACAGGCAAGATCAGTGGTAGGTTCCTGGGCTTGCTGCTGAGGTGGACTTTTTGGCCATTGTTTCTCAGTCACCTCAAAGAGTTGACACTTTGGGGCCCATGAAGTTTCTTTAGCCCGAAAACATGTTAACTCTTTAAATAGCTATGGAATCTGGCTGCACTGATCAGTCTATAATGGCTCACGGGGCTGATGGACTTCATGTTATTTCAGGTGCAGCGGGTATACATTTCACCTCCTGCAACTCCTGTCCTCCCCACAGTGCTATCCAGCAGCTGCCCTTTGAGGAAGGTCCTTTAACAAATATGACCAAAACTGGAGCTCAGGTTTTTCAGGTAAAGTATTGTAGACTTTAGGACAAATTGGCAAGGAGACATTATCAAAGCAAACTGTTAAAATTGCCCGATAAATAGACCCACAAGGTCCTCTTGCCCCAGCACTTTGCCCATCTCCCAGGGCTCCTTCAGGCACCTGCCTCATCCTCTTGGCTGTATCAGGGGTCCTGAACCTCCTTCAGCTGAAGGAGGCCTCCCACCACCAATTCAGCAGTAGCAGTTCTGAAGCCTGCCACAACCTCAGACTGGGCACGGTGCTTTCAACAAGGGGCAAGTAAGAGCTCCCAGACCCGGGTAGGAACAGGGTTTTGAATCCTGTTCCCTTCTGGCTGCTAGTGCCCTGAATTTACTGTTTAGGCTTTCTCTAAGGTTAGCTCTCTGCTCCTTCGCCAATGCTGAAGCAGTAGTATATGGTAGGGTGACAATGACCATGGTGCTACTGCTACCTCAAAAGATTTCTTAGTGCTCTTGGCTATTTATAGTTACTGTTACTGCTGTCTGCGAATCCAGCTTCTAAAAGGTAAACTGGTTCATACCACGATGTCTTCTAATGAAAAATGCATCCTGGCATATTCGCATGGGAAGCCTTAACGAGAGGCCTGTTTTCATCTAGTCCAGCAGTCTTTCTCGTTAATTTGAGAAATAGTAACGTGGTTTCAGTGCTTCCATAGCTTTTGGGTGTGTCTTTGTTTTGAATAGGATTTAGCAAAGTCATTATCTCATGCTTTAAGAAGAAGTTTCCAGCCTAAAAATACATCAGTACATTTTTTAACTGACATGATAAAAAAGCTGAAGCCCTCTTTCCTTGGAGATAAACCCTTTCAAATATCAGGCAGGCAGATGTGTCCCTGTGGGTGACTTGCTTCTATTGTATAGCTCACTGCTCATAAATAATGAATTTGACAAATGTAAAATGCATCAGTGAGTTTCAAAAGGCAGGGGTCTGGTGACAATGTTGTACTTTTTGTAGCAGTTGAAGGGAGACATTTATCAGATGTTACCCTGTTGCATTTTTTTTAATGTCCATCAGATAGATTATATTCATCATATTCATCAATGACCAGTAATAAATAGATTGCACATAAATGAATAAATTTGATAACAGAGCTATGGCCCTTTGATTAGCCAATGTCCTATAAAGATGGGAAAGTTGTCATTAGTAGGCCTTGAAAATTACCGAAAAGGACTAAATTTAATGAACACCTTTATAATTATATAATAGTACCAAATAGGTCAGAGTTTTGAACATTAGAACTATTTTACTTTTTCCTGTAGTGGTCTCTGAGATTCTAAGAGGTCTTAATGCCAAGAGGGGCACAACTGTAGCCCATCCGCCACATAGCAAATCATTTATTTTCTTAGAAAACCTAGATCATTATGTGCTTTTGAAAGCCCAATATCTTCCCACTACAACCAGAATAAAATCTTAAATCCTTACCTTGGCCTACTGGACCCTTTGTGAGCAGGCTCCTGGCTACTTCTCCATCTCCTCTTTAGCATTTTCCCTTGCCTACTGGACTTCAGCTACCCTAGGCTTCTTTATGCTTCTCAAAACACCCTCCCCCACCCCCAGGTCTCTCCCCCTCCCTGTCGCCGAGCCTTTGCTCATTCTGTTCCTTGTGTCAGGAAAACTTGGCCCTGGATTTTTGCAGAGCTGGCTGCTCTTTCTTCACACTCAGATCTCAGCTCAAATTTCTCCTTCCTTTAGGAGGACTTTTCTAACCATCCAACATAATGTGACCTAGATCCCTTCTGTTTCTATTAGATAACCTGCCCAATTTCCTTAATATTCTTTTTCACTCTGAAGTTGTTTCTCATGTATATTTACTCATTTATATTCATCATAACAGACATAAGAAGACCAGTAGTTCCTTACCAGAAAAGTCAAATAAAATGCAAGTCATGAAAACAAACCTGAAGCATTACCATTTTCTATGGACACAATTGCCTGGAAGCAGTTGTCTAATTCAACTTGTATTTACTCACTAAGTGACCAGTACAGTAGTAACTTGAGGATGCCAGTCACACTGTCAGCAAATGTTTTTTGACTGTTTCACACATACCAGACAGTGAGCTAATAGGCTAAACACTGGAACACAATGGTAAACAAAACATGCATGACCTTATCCTCATGAACTTAAAAACAAACAGTGGAGTAAGACCTACAAAGGATGGAAGCTCCATGAATATAGGAATCTTTTCTACTCAGTGTTGCCACCCAGTGCCTAGAGTAGTGCTGGGCACGTGCAATTGCTTGGTATAAGTTGATGAATGAACAACTCAAAGAAGTAATTACAAGTGTAAAAAGTTTAGCAGAGGAAAATGCAGTGTGCCAATATACAAATTACAAGTTCACATACAAATATTACCAAACACATACACAAAGTCTCTAATAGGAGCCCCATAGAAATGATATTGTAGGTGAGTCCAGAAGGGTGAGTGGGATTCAGGAAGGTGACAGGGGTAGGATGATGTTATGGGGTCTGGGTAGAGGGGTAGAACAACAGTTACAAAGTTCCTGACACGAGAAAATTGAGGCATCCCTGAAAGACTAAAAGAAGGCAAGTGTGAGTATTGCACAGTGAGTGAGGCTGGAGTGACATGTGAGGAGGTCACAGAGGGAGCAGGGCCTTGGAAGTCCTGAAAACAACTCTGGTTTTGGCCAGATGCAGTGGCTTATGTCTGTAATCCCAGCACTTTGGGAGGCCGAGGTGGGTGGATCACCTGAGGTTAGGAGTTCAAGACCAGCCTTGTCAACATGGGGAAACCCTGTCTCTACTAAAAATACAAAAACTAGCTGGGCATCATTGTGGGTACCTATAGTCCCAGCTACTCAGGAGGCTGAGGCAGTAGAATCGCTTGAACTTGGGAGGTGGAGGTGGCAGTCAGCCAAGATCACACCACTGCACTCCAGCCTGGGCAACAAGAATGAAACTCCTACTAAATAAATAAACAAATTAAATAAATAAACTCTAGTCTCTGTTCTACAGTTGTAGGAAACCTCTGAAGGCAGATGAGTGACATGTTAAGTCTTGAATGTTAAAAGAATTGCTCTGGCCACAGACTGGGGAGGGGAAATGATGTAGGCCCAGAGCCCCGTGTCAAGGAGAAAAAATGATTTTCTCTCTACTCTACCTTTCATAGTTCTTAAATGGAACTCCCTGAACACACACACACACACACACACACACACACACACACGAGAAAACAAAAGAAGTTTATAAACATGTATACTTTATGTACACATGGGGAAAACGCCAGAGAAATGAATACATTTCTCCCGTAGAGCTCAAAGAAAAATAGTTTAAACCTCAGGCTTGTGCCATAGTTTGCTGAAACAAAGACAAAAAGGAGTGTGGGGAAACTCTGATTATTGGAAGATGACCAGGAAAAGAGAAGACAAGGGTAAGATTCGTTATGCAGATTTTAATCCAGGCTGTCCCCATTTAGTTATGGCTTTCTTCCTGGCGGAGAAAGAGAGAGAGAGAGAGACCCCTCACAAATGGTATTTTCCTTTAGATGTACATTTCTCTTAGTATGACTTTTCAGAGCTCTGCCTATGTCTACAGTTTCTCAAAATAACGTGCTTGAAATAGTGAATATGCCAAGAGGCATATTTTAGAGTGGTCTTACGTTCTCCTACAGTCGTGTTTTGTGGTGGTTTGTCCTGAGCACCAACACCAACTGGGAGCCCTTTGCAGTGGTCCAGATAAGAGACGCTGAGAGCCTCAACTCAAGCGTGGAGAGAGTTGGGTTGATTGGAGGGGGTTAGCAGGACAAGTTGAGGAAATGTATGAGGGATAGAGCAGAGAGCAGGAGGAGTAAGGAAGCGTAAGCCCTAGTTTTCTGGCTTGAGCAAGGGAGTACAGCCATTTACCGAGATTGAGAATCCTAGAGGAGGAGTTCCTGAGGGTGGAAAGTTTAGATGACTTGGGTTTGTGGTGCCTCTGAGATATCCAAATAGGTATATGGACCAAGCAGGTGGATATATAGGTCTGGGATTCAGAAAAAAGGTCTTGGCTAGACCGTAAAAATGGCAGCTAAGGTCATGGGTGTGGCTTTTGTACTTCTGAAATTAAAGCATAGAAAGAAAAGGCCTAGGACAGAGCTTTGAGGCACACCACATTTAATGGTGTGTAGAGAAAGGGGAATTATTGGTAAAGGAGCTTGAGGAGAAGTCACAGAGTTAAGAGAAAGCCCAGCTGAGAGTGGTGTTCATGAGCAGAGGAAAGAGTTGCTGCCAAGAGGAGGGTGTTGAAAGGTTAAGTAAGACGAGCACAGGAAAGACAAGTGCATCGTAGGTCAACACAAGAGAGTCAGCAGACAGCCCAGATGAGCAAACACACTTGTAAGGCAGCATTCATCCTCCCAGGGATAGTCTAATCTGCATCAGTACCTTATCATCAACATCTCTGATTCTGAACTACAAAGCCAGGAATGTCAGTCTGCCGAAGGAGTGAGGAGACGCGAAGCTGCCATGCTTCTGCCGAGAGTGTGGGCCAATACTCTGGAGTCTGGGATTTTTAGTTGTTTCCATTCCCTCATGATGCTGGGCTGTACTTCCTGCTCTTGTTTCCTTTTGTCAAGTTGCTTATGTTTGCTTCTGTTGGCTCAAGTGGTTTTCTCTTTTCTTCAACCAAAAGAGCCTTGGGTTAGCCAAGAATTCTTTGACTCACAGGGAGAAGGCTGCCTGACCTCTGCAGGCTCTGTAAAGGTCACTCTTGGCAGTGATTCAGTAGCTTACCAGGTTTATTGCTATAGCCTGCAACTCCTAAGCCATAAATTAAGAATCCCATGTATCTTCAATATGCATGGAAAGGCTTCATTCTCATCTATAAATCACAGGAATTCTAAAGGCCTTGACAATTCACAGTGCAACCTCCCTTAGCTGTTTCACTTCCAGGAATTTTTTCAGACTTGATTAACTGGAGGGTGGAGAATGGGGTTTTGTAAGCTCATTTGATATCCTTGGTCCCATGAAGAAGGGAGATAATTCTCTTTGTAAGGTAGAAGCCATGAGATTGGTTTATCTCAAAGACTTTGGATTTCTGATTTCTGTGACAGTAAATGAAGTTCGCACTCTCAAATGTACTAAACATCTGACAGCTATTTCACCGCTATGTGGCTTAATTCATGGGTGCTTCTCAGTTTAAAATCATCTTGCTACTTAAGGTGGGTGAAAGTAATAGCTATAACATGGTGCAGACATAGGTGGAAAATGTGTTTGGAACTAGAAAAAGGGAGACAGGGAATGCAACAATTTCTGATTTAAAATTTTGCTTGAAAATCAGCAAATCTCATTTAGAAAAAAAAAAAATAGTTCCTGAAATAAAGGTGTTGATTTTCTTAAAGAAAAGATAATATTCTCAAGAGAAAAGGGTATTCCTGAACCTATTTTCCAACATCAGTCTGTCTCCCAGATGAATAGGGAATTCCATGTAATTGGGGACTATTTCTGTGCTTTTAGCAAAGATGGAAAACAGTTTCCTTTCTCCTCTTCCTTTTATCTTATCGTTGGAACCCTCCTTTGATCCCCATTTTTCTATTCAAGAGGGTATGAAATTAAGAGGGTGGAGTAAGAGCTTCCTGGTTATGCATGAACACTGATTAAAATGCATAGCCTGGAATGGAATCCCACCATTATTTCAAAGTCAGGACCTCTGCATTTCTCCAGTACTATTTGTGGATAGGAAGAGATGAGACTAGAAGACTTCCAGGATTCTCTCAAATGCTAACATCCTATTATGGAAAGGGGTTGTCAATGACAGACGTGTTCTGAGGAAAGATAAGGATTAGGGGTGTGCAACCCTGGCAGAGATGCTATTCCATTCAAAAGAGACTTGCAGAAAGCCTACCATGTACTGGGCATGAGATAAGGCATTGCAGGGCATAGAAAGAACAGCAAAAAGTACTTCCTGTCCTTGAGGTTACTATCTCAAAGTGAAAAAAAAAAACTGCTAAAAATAAAAGCTTTACTATTACGACAATACTAAATAGAACTTTTAAATTTGTAGATTATTCCAGTATCTCAAATGGCAATAACCCTGTGATTGAGTTATTATTGCCTCTACAACACAGGGAAAGAAATTTAATACATAGGAAAAAGAAAAAGAAATCTTACAGAATTGTAAAAGAAGAGGGAGCTTCTATCTGGGTGAATGATCAAAATGGGTTTTCTGGAACTGACTGGAAGTGAAACCTTGGATCTACTACTCTTTTCTTTGACCATTTTAATAGTAGATCGCCTTTCTCCTTTTAATTAATTTTTCATTTAGCAGTGCAAGTTCCTGTTTTATTTTTCTGAAATTGGTAGTTGACCGTCTGATGTCTTTTGCTTTCTTGAAGCACACTGCCTAATGGATGTTGGACTGTTTCTAAAGTTACCTTTTTCCCTAGGCCGATACCCATTTATTCCAGCATATGCTAGAGTGGTTGAGGGAACTTTTAACATGCTTTGGGTCTCTTGCTACACAAAGTTGTGTTTACCCATCACGTTGATCAGTTGTATACAGTTTTTAATGGGAGAAGCATGACTTTACTGACCTTTTCTTAACAAATAAATTTACTTGTGTCTGCTTGGTGTGGTTTAGAAAAGAATGTTCTTTCTCTTCTTCCTCTGGGGCTGCCTCCAGTGTTTTGCCTTTCAGAATGCCAGAAGTTCCCAGCTTCACACCTCCCCAGTCACCTGACCTCACAACTTTAAAAGCAGACTGGACGGGGACGTGAAAGAAGATGGAGTGGAGACGGAGTTCTGTAGCTGTCAGTCATCTGTGTTGTATCTTGATTCTCAAGGAATATTTGCGTCACTGGTCCTCATGTTATCTCCATAGCAGTTGATTCTTATTGCCACTTAAGGTCAAGTTCTCCTTCCCAAGAAAGGCTTTGTCTTTCCAGAAGATGCTTAAGGCTCTCCTTTTTTGTGGGATTAGACTCCCTCTGAATCTTGTGAAGACCGGGAAAGGAACATCCAAGAAGATTCACCTGTCTCCTTTTCTGTCTCCATTTTTTTTCTTGGCTCTCCTTTCAAATATGGTAATTAAGTCACTAGGCCTGTTGAGAAGGAGATTAGGAGTTAGCTTTAACAACTAAAATTAAACCACATGTTACATCTCTAGTTAAGTGAGGAATATGTTTGTTTAACTTTTGTTTCTTCATATCCAATTCATGAGGTTTCCTTATTTTTAAATTGTAGGGTGATCTAGTTTTTCCTTTGAGAATATAAAGAATGCCATTTCAAGGTAGAAAATCATTTTTAAAATGAAAATTTGTCTTTAAATAATTGAATTTGTCCCAATACAGAAGTCATTTTTTTTTTCTAGCTCTGCACAAAATCCCAGTCATTTACAAGTGGAAGAACCTGTTTTAAAAAATGGCTAAATTAGCATTGGCCAAATTCTTGGGGCTTTAGAGTCTCAGGTGAAATCTGATCTTTCACTGGGATTTGTTTTTTGTTTTGTTTTGGTTTTTTGTTTTGTTTTGTCAAGCAGGCAGGATGGCAGCTTAACAAACTGTGGAACAGAATCCCATGTGGTTAATGATCTGAACGGGAGGGTCAGAAGGTTAACGTTATGGTGGTAAGCACCGGGAGCTGTTGCGCCTACTTTCACAGAAAATACTTTAAAATAACCACCAATAAGATCCCCACTAAAAAGCAAGATGAGTGGCCAAATGAGCCTTTGTGTTTCACGATGACCTGTTTTAGGAATTTTTCATCTCCTTTGAATTCCACCTGGACAAATTCTGCCTTTACCTTGGCTTCAACTCTTCAGTTAACTATAAAAAAAACATGGTGTGATGTTATTGATGCAGACACACTATTTTCATGGTTTCAAACCTTTTTCTATTTTTCAAACAACAAAAAAAAAGACTTAGAACCTCAAATGAAATAAGTAAAATTGGTTCTGCATTGGCTGCAGTGGTGGGTGAAAGGCTCAGAGTCCGCACCCCACCCTCCCCACCTGGTACTCTAAAGTGAGGTAGCTTCCTTTGCTCAGGAAGCAGAACCCTATAGCTTTGAGGAGCACTATTTGAAAACCATGGCTTCATAGCACTTGCCACATATGATTGCCTTTAAGGCCTGCTTTTCCTCTTTGTGGGAGTCAGAAATGAATCACAGATCATGAGAGGCTGCCGGAGACCACCATCCCTGCAGCACAGGAAAGAAAAGCCTGGAGCTGAAGTGCCAACCCCTTGTAGTCTCAGCAGGTCCTCTCAGCTTCCCTAATTTGTACTTAAAAGGTGTGCCTGGCAGAAGATGTGGGTGATGAAAGTATCAGGTCAAGGAGTAGTGATGTCACCTTAAATCCAGAGAGATTGATCAGACAGGGTGAAATGTTTAAGCAACGGCTCTGGGAAGCCCTTACAAGGCAATTGGCACCCTCAGCAGACCATCAGGGAACTCTGTTGGAGCAAAGGGGCTCCTTAGAACTTTGCTGCATTCATTCTTGAGCTGCAAGTGCTGATCTTGCTGCCTCAAACACTGTCTTAGATCTTCTAACTTTCAGCACATCCTTGCTCCTCCTCCCTGATACCTAGTTTCAGAGTAACCATTAGAGATAGCATCTGTGCTTTTACCTGGTGATAGTGCTTATCCTTTGAGTGGCAACCTTGAAACTCAACATTATGGAACTTCCAAGTTCATGACCTTTAATGGTAACCTTGAAACTGGGTAATCTTCCACTAGTGCCACTGGTGGACTGGCTCAAGCTTCCCATCTGTGCAGCAGCCACAGTCCATCTGAGTGCTCCTTTTCCCAGATGCCCAGTCTCCAGTGCCCAGCCCAGCTTCCTCCTCCTGCCACTAACTGACACGGCAAACTAAGACACGCTAAGACAGTGAGCCATTGTCTTAGTTCTGGTTTCTCTGTTTCCTCTGTTTATTTTAATGGTATTAGGCTCCATTTTTCTCTTAGGTATTTTTCATTTTGAATTGCTCTGAGTGTGATAAGAATATTTTTGGGACGATTTTGTCTGTTTTCCTTTCTGTGACTTCTGAGATCAGATTTCAGCTGTCTGTGTGAGATACTATTGCTCATTCTGCATATACCACCTCTCCAGGGGAGCTATTTCCAAAGATCACACCTTTCCATATGGGACTATGTAGGTGACTGGTCTGTTTTGATGGCCATATTTCATTGGGCTTTGCAAGTGGTTCATCTTAGAGCATTATGCAGAGTTGTAAAGCCAACCATGACCTGTTAATTGAAGTGGGTGTAACAGGGTGTTCCTAGGATTTATGAGATGCTCTAGAAGTTTAACTGTGGGCCTTTCCGTTTATGCCATGTCATTTGTAGCATGGACCTAAAGTCAGGGTATCTCCTAAAGACTTATGGGAGTTACACATAGATTGAACCATTTTGAATTCCTAAAGTGTGTATGAGTCAAGAACCAAAATTTGAGTGTGATCAGAATGTCATGTTTATTTTCCTTAGTTTAACATATCTGAGTGTAGTCCCTGTTCCACCAGGTCGTGTGAAAGCCAGCTTAGACATTATTTGGGCTTCGTACCCTTCCTCAGACTTTGGCAAAGCTTCCAGGACTTAACTCAGTGCCAAAATACAAGACAACCCACCCAATCCCTTATCACACTGGTTACCATTGTCTAAGCCCACGTAGTCCCCCTGAGCATGCAGCATTTGCGTTAATCCTAGTGCACAGTCATCTTTGGCAGAGCTGGGAGCCCTCACACCTGCCATCCAGCTATTTTAGATATGCCCTGCAACCATCACCTTTGATGGGTTGCCATCTTCCCTGGCAATAAGTCATATCCACAAATTATCCTAAAATACTTCCTTCTGTTTAGGCTTTGGACTGAAATGAATGAAAACTCAACACCTTTACTTTGTTTTACCTTTGGCCTCTGCCATGTCTTATTTCTCCACAAAGAACAAACCCGTCTCTTTCTAGACAACTCCTACTCATCCTTTGGGTCTTAGCTAAAATATCAGGGACTAAGTTAGAGACACCCCTGTGAATACCCTGTCTCCCTAACAACTCTCTTATAACTTTGTATTTAGGCATAATTTGCATCAGGATTACCTGGGAAATTGTTAAAAATGCAGAACTTTGGCCTCTGCCTAAGATCATATTGCTGGAACAGATTCTGCATTTTAACAATTTCCCTAGGTCATCTCTGTAACGTTAAAGTGTGAGAAGCACAGATATACTAGATCATGAGCTCCTCGATCACAGGGACATTATTTTTTCATCACCGTGTCCCTTTTGATGTGCCTAGTCCATAGCAGCCCCTCAATAATTAGCAGCTAAATGCATGGAGCCTGTAATAAACATACAGACCAAACATTCAGCTTGCAGTGGCTGCTGTTGGAGGAAGGATTGTGCCTAAAGTGTGACCCAGGAGGTACTAAACTGGAACAAACCAGGGGTGGAAGTAGGTTGGTCACCGCTCAGTGAAACCAGAACTTTTGGGTTGGGCTCAATCTAGGTAGCCAGGCCCACAGGTATAACAACCAACTTAATAGGCAAGATGAGGCCAGGTGGGCTTCGTTGGAGGGAATGCTGGAGAGCCTGAACTAGGAATGAGGGAAGCAAAGACTTCGCCAAAGAGGCAGAAGAGTGTATAGGGCAACCTCTGTGAGGGCTCCTAAAGGACATGATGGGAAATAAATTTGAACAGGTAGACTGGAATTTCAAAGGCATTCATTTTCCACTCAGTATTGAAACACAGATTCCAACTAGATCAAAGACAAGGCAAAAAAATATGAATAGAGGCCAGGCGCAGTGAGGTGGCTCACGCCTGTAATCCCAGCACTTTGGGAGGCTGAAGTGGGCAGATCCCCTGAGGTCAGGAGATCGAGACCAGACTGACCAACACAGAGAAACCCCATTTGTACTAAAAATACAAAATTAGCCAGGTGTGGTGGCACATGCCTGTAATTCCAGCTACTTGGGAGGCTGAGGCAGGATAATTGCTTGAACCAGAGAGGCGGAGTTTGCCGTGAGCCAAGATTGCGCCATTGTACTCCAGCCTGGGCAAAAAGAGCGAAACTCTGTCTCAAAATTTAAAAAAAAGTTAATAGAATCTTTATTGTTCTACACATTCATTTTATTTATTTGAACTAGGGGAAGATGAGCCAAAAAAAAAGAAAGAAAAGAGTGGAGTAAATCCGTCTCTCGAGTTTGTTAGAAAACCTGAAATTTATTATTGCCTTTTATGTACCTACTTACCCCAGAGACATGACTACCTGGACCTACATTAAGGCACTACTAGAGTAATTGGAGCAGAGAGGTGGCTGCCTATGGAAAGCTTTTCCTTGTCCTTGCAGACATCTCTCTTCAAACTAGTCACCCTGAAAGAATGTTTGACGTTAGCCACATGGGAATTGTCTGGCAGGTGACGTGGTTCATGCCTGCTTGTATTTCCTTTTCCCTTGGAGATAAGCAGATGCTCTTTGGGAGTGCATACACATTAAGGCTATAGCAGTTCCTGAAATTTCTCCTTTTGTTGAACATAAAGTCTATGGGTTGTACCAAGGAGGCTTAGCCCTGTACTTTGTGGTGGGAAGAAAAACAAATGGAACTAGTGCTGCCTTAGGACAGCATCAGGGTGCCCTGAACTCTGCTGCAGGTAGGCAAGAAGTCAAGCCTGGGAGGCATTTCTCACTCCCTGCCCTGGAATTCTGGGATCTGCTTTCAGGAGAGCATGTAGCCCTTGCTCTTCCTTTGCTCATGGCAAACTTGGACGTCCTCTTCCTAAATTGGCACCTAGAATAATCCAGTGTGTGCTTGCAGATTCATCTTGCCCACACAAGCATGGGATTCTGCAAGAAACATCCAGTGTCCCGCCCATTCCATTGCCCTCCCATCCCTCTGTTCTTGTCATGAACTTTGAAAGCTTGCTTCTAAAGCACACGGGGGTGGAGGCAGGGAGTGAGGATTATGCTTACTGAAACCAGTCCTCCAAGTCTAGGCAGTAGGAGGCTGTAGAAAAGGAAACAGTGCAAGCCTGGGAAGTGAGTTTTGGGGAAACCTAGAGGATCTCATTATTTTCCCCTTGGATTCTGAGTCTGGAAGGGGGACAGTGTCATGTATTATTCTGAGATTAGATATCAGCTGAGCCTGGACATCCTTTGAAGAAGCAGCAGCTGCTGCTTCTAGGAATGAAGTAGAACGCTGACAGGCAATGGCCATGACACCTTCGAGTCAGCTTCAGAAATCCCTGCAGGAGTAGCATTGTGTGCCCAAACAAATGATTTACTTCACAGTAGCTTGGTCACCTGCCTGGGTCTCTGTGTGTACCAGCTCTGCCAATGCATATGGTATCTCAACTGATGCAGCCTTGAAAAACAGCATACCTCCCCCAGACCTCTCCCTTCACCCCAACACGTATACCTTCCTGTCCTGCTCATGCCAAGCAAAAATGAAAACAAAGCAAGAAAACACATAGCCTTCTTTTCTTCGTAATTGGTGCTTGTAACTGAAAAAATTGGATTTGAGTAACACTTAATGTACATGACTTTATTTATAACAAGTTAAATACAGCTAGTGCTCAACTTACGACCATGGTCCGGACTGCAGACCGGTCGTAACATGACTGTCATACGCCCAGCTGGGCAACGTTTGCCCTGCCAGACGCGGAGCAGTCGTGGCTAGCGATTGTGGTCATAAAGTTGAATGGTCGTAAGTTGCATAGGTGGTAAGTCGATCAATACCTGTAGATTAAGATTGTGGGCTCTGGTATCAACACAGGATAGGTTGGAATCCGAGTTTTGCCACTTCTGGTACGTTACTTAACCTTATTAAGTCTCTGCGTCCTCATAGGTAAAATGGAGATAAGAGTAGCACCTACCTTCTAAGGTTTACTAAGAGGATGAAATGATACCATATATTTAAAGTCTTAGCCATGGTAAGCACTCAGTAAATATTCAACTCCCCCCACTTTTCCGTGAAGAAACAGAGCACCCTCCTTCTTCTACTGGGTGAATCAGGGCTGTGTTGTCTAACGTGTAATGAAGAAGGCAGTTCCCAGTCACTCTTCCTTCCTTGCCTATGACTTTTCCAGTCCCACATTTCAGGTCCTCTGTGGTTTGATTGATGAACAGATGGTAGAATGTATGCTTGAAATACATTGTTTGGAAAGACCTTGGGGAGGGGAATGCGAGGAAAAGAGAAAGGAAGAGAAGGCTGACGAAAGAGCCTCATGCCTTCTAATGAACACACTGAACCCTTGACCCCTTTTAGACTTAAGTCCACTGCATTGGACTTTGGTTTATAAATCTAGGTCTACAATCCCTTACTCTGAAGTCTAGAAAAAGCTTGAAAACCACAAGTGTTTTCATGTGCATAAGGCTACTTATATTCTTTCTTTATTTAACTTAGTGTGAACATTCATATGTTTCCCTGCAAAGGTATTAATGGCCTTGATTCCAGGGTGCTGCCCCAGGCTCTGTCGGGGGTGTTATGTCATGGGTAGTAGATGTGTCACAGTACCATTCTGAATTCTGAGAAATCCTGAATTTTAGAAACAGGTCTGGCCCCAGCGACTTTGAATGAGGATTTTTCTGTTACAAAAACTAACGGGAGGTAGTTTAGTTTAAGCAAGCAAACAATAAATTATGGGTGGTGGAGAAAAATTTACTTCTGAGATTATAGGCATGTTTCACAAAACCCCAGAGCAGAAATGCAGCTGTCTTGGGAAGAGGCTGAAAGAGGCCTGGAAGGTTGAAGACCTTCTCTCTAGAGTTCTGGTTCTTATGGCACGAGCTTGGAACATGGGTGGCTACCATTTGATGCACCAACATAACTCTTGTGTTCTCATCTGTGGCAAATGGTAGGAACTCACCATGTATGAGTTAACTGCAGCTTGGCTTTCCAGTCTGGTATATTCTTTGCTTGGTGGCCAGTACAAATTGCATTATTCCATTAAGCTCACCATCAGCATTTGCCCTTTGTAGAGTCTCTGCTGGTGGCTTCAGAGGCTCTGCTGAACTGCCACTGGGCGGGGCAGCAGTCATGTTGACTGGGTAGTCATGGGTCCCCATGCAGTTTGTGACTGGCCCCCACTGGTTCTTTCACTGGATTTGGCAATAGCAGGAGTCCCTCAGAGTTGATCTTCCCCCATAGTTTTAGGGTTTGATTCATATAAGAACAGATGAGAAATGAAGTAAATGGGGGAAGGAAAGCAAAAAGCAATTGACCTGAAACGAGATACTCACTGGGGGCCTGCCCTGTTCCTCTGTATTTCCTTGGGCCTTCAGTTTGAGCCCCATGCATAGTATTCTGTGTCGGTGGCCAGCACCTCTTGGAACATGGCTTCATTTGGTCGTGGTTATTGGAATGTTTGGGATGAACCTTTCTAAATCAGGTTTATCATTTTTCTGAGTTCATTATCTAATTTAGTCTTATTGTCTTTAAGAAGCCACAAAACAGTAAATGTTCTTTTTCTGTTTTTTATTCTCTTGTTTAACAGCTTCATACCTAAGCATAGGAGACATCAAGAGGTTAACTCAATGTGAGTGATGATTAACTGTCATGAAGCCAGAGCTTTGAGATGCATACGTAGTCAGCATGCATAGACGTTTACTCTGTTATTGCCTTGTGATTAAGGGCAGACTCTGAAGCCAGCCTGTCTAGGTTCATGTCCTGGTTCCACCGCTTACTAGCTATATAACCTGGAGAAAGTAACTTAACTTTTCTGTGTCCTTGTGTCTTCGCCTGTAAAGTGGGCACCTCCTTCATATAGTTGTTGAGAAGATTAAATGAGTTAGCACCTGGCTTGTAATAAGATCTAGCTAAATAATTGATACTTTTCTCTGATGAACAGTCTCAATCAGTTTATTCATTCATTAAACAAATACGTTTGTTCTGTATTTTTGCCTACCATATGAAGGCATTGTGTTTTGAAAGAGTGGACAATTCTTGTAACTTCTAGTCTTGTGGTGAAGACAGATATTAAACAAGTTACTACACATGTGATGAGTGTTATGGCCTAAGTGTTACACTTTCTAAAGAGATTAGCAGAAGTCAGATAACCATAAATCCAACTCTATTGGTTGTTTTTCCTCTTTAAAAGCTCCATACTAAATACTCTATCCCTTCTTCAAGGATCAGGGTATAAGTAAAGGTGAGAGTGTCTTAGTTTATCCATCATACTAACAGTTGCTTGCTTGGGACAAGAAATGACTTAAATCTTAGGTAAGTTAATTTAAAAAAAAAAAAGAGTATTGCCATCACAAAAAAAGTCATGTGTGGGGGCCAAAGATATTCTCAGAACAGGTGAAACTGTTATATTTACCTGCAATAATAATATTAATAATAACCAGAAGACTTTTTTTTTTTTTTTTTTTTTTTTTTTTGAGACGGAGTTTCGCTCTTGTTACCCAGGCTGGAGTGCAATGGCGCGATCTCGGCTCACCGCAACCTCCGCCTCCCGGGTTTGGTCAATTCTCCTGCCCCAGCCTCCTGAGCCACTGGGATTACAGGCACGCGCCACCATGCCCAGCTAATTTTTTGTATTTTTAGTAGAGACGGGGTTTCACCATGTTGACCAGGATGGTCTCGATCTCTTGACCTCGTGATCCACCCGCCTCGGCCTCCCACAGTGCTGGGATTACAGGCTTGAGCCACCACGCCCGGCCTAACCAGAAGACTTTTAATGCTTAGCAGTTCATTCATCACCTTTGATTGTCATTAACTGTTATGTAAAGTCAGCAGGACAAGAGTCATCTCAATTTGCAGATGAGAAAACTGAGGCCCAGTGTGGTAAAATGATTTACCCCAAGTCACTGGCAAGGTCAGTGCCTAAGTGTTAGGCACACTTAGTCGGCAACAAAAATGTTTGCTTTATTGAACAGCATAAGTATTCTGACTCACTATGTAGTGTTCTTTCTGGCTCTCCATGTGGACTGCAGCTCTATAGCATTTTCAGATTTCATGCTCGCTATTATTGGGATAGTTTTTCTAATATTCACCTTCTTCCCAGATTAACAATTAAACAACACTTTTTTCCAGACCCTATCAAGACATACCAGATATATATCCTCTTTTTTTCTGTCTAGATTCAGGACATAGCAAACTAATTTTTAAGATTCATCTTTTAAATGTTTGTGTGTACATTTAATAATTTTTAAAGATAATACAGTGTTTCCTGATACATTGTTTCTGTAACTGGAATTTACAGGCAAAGTAGAATTTGTGGTATACATGCTTCAACAAGACCTAGGATTATCTCTTCCAGACACAATCTTTTGAAAGTCATTAATATTCATCAGAGACTGATCTCATGAAGATTGTCATACAGAAAGCTTAAGAAGTGCATCACTCCCCTGAAATTGTTGCCAACACATAAAACTACATATCGTCAATGCATGAAAACATAAAAATATTTATGTATTTAAATTAATGGAATGTAACCAAGATGTCGTATTTTGTAATAAAATATTTTGTCATAAAATCTGTCAGATTTTATCTGTCTTCAGCTGTCTTGATTAAATATGACATCTTGGTTACATTCCATTAATAACTTTAACTTCTATAGGGTGTCTAAAAACCTAGGTCAGACTATATCAACAGAATTAGAGAAATGGAACCAAGATAGGTGTTGAGCATACTTCACATTTACCAAATGGCTCTATTTAAAAGTCTCCTCTGAAAATAAAGCATTAAAGTTGGACTGAACTTTATTTATGCATTTAATGGGGGATTCTTGTTTTATTTTATTACAGAGAAGATTAAACGAATGAACTCAGGAAATACTGGGAAATGAAAACTGAAATGTAAATTGCTCAGCCAGCCACCTATTTGGAAGGCAAGATCAGTCCCAGATTTGCAAACTGAGTTGAATATTCAATCCTCACTATTTTCCATTTGTAACTTACTGACCTGAGAAGAGGTCGCGTTCATTCACGTATTCATGTATTTATTCATTTATTCACTCAGCAAATATTAATGGAGCCCCTATGGGGTTCCAGGCACTGTTTTGATACTTAGTGAGGACACAGCAGAGAACAATAAAGACAAAGTCCTCACTCTCACTGAACTGATATCTGCATTGAAAGTGGGGAGGAGAGGAAGGTCATAATCAGATATAGATGTCAGGTGGTGATAAGGGCTATGAAGAAAAGCAACTAAAGAGTGACGAGTGCTATTTTATACAGTAGGAGCAGAAAGGAAAGATACTGAAGCCACACCTGAATGACATAAGAGGAGAACATTTGGGCATCTGGGGAAAGCACATTCCAAGCTGAGGGCAGAGTGAATACCAAGGTCCTGGGGTGAGACCATGTTTGCAGTGTGTGAGGACCAGCAAGGAGGCCAGTGCAGCTGGAGCGTGGAAATGGAGGAAGTCGGAGACAGACAAACAATGTGAGGCCAGAGCACGGTGTTGGGACTTTATTCTGGGGATGATGAGAAACCAGTGGAAGATGTTGAGCAGAAATGTGAAATAACCGCCCTGGTGTTATAAAAGAACTACTCTGGCTGTTATGTAGAGAACTGCGTGGTTTGGGCTGGGCGAAGTGCCTCACGCCTGTAATCCCAGCACTTTGGGGGGGTCAAGACAGGCAGATCACGAGGTCAGGAGATCGAGACCATCCTGGCCAACACGATGAAACCCCGACTCTACTAAAAATACAAACATTAGCCGGGCGTAGTGGCGTGAGCCTGTAGTCCTCGCTACTCAGGAGGCTAAGGCAGGAGAATCGCTTGAACTCAGGAGGCAGAGGCTGCAGCAAACTGAGATTGCGCCACTGCACTCCAGCCTGGGCGATAGTGTGAGACTGTCTCAAATGAAAAAAACAAAAAGAATTGCATGGTTTAAAAAGAGTATCCAAAGTGAGCAAAAAGATTTGTACTTTATACTCTCACTTAACTCACTCTAGGGCTGTGTGCCTCAATTCTTTGCCTGTAAAACGGAGGTGAGAATACCTCTCTTCACTGTAGAAAGAAGGTGGGTGTAAGGTTGCCCCTCATGGATGATAAAGGCCTCCCAGTACAGATATGATCATTGCTGTTGTCAAGCTCTGTGTCAGTGGTAAATGTTACTGACCTTTCTATTTTCTTTTTTTTATTTATTTATTTTTTTCCGTAAGTTATTTGGTTACATGAGTAAGTTCTTTAGTGGTGATTTGTGAGATTTTGGTGCACCCATCACCTGAGCAGTATACACTGTACCATATTTGTAGGCTTTTATCCCTTGCCCCCTTCTGCTCTTCCCCCGCAAGTCCCCAAAGTCCACTGTATCATTCTTACGCCTTTGCGTCCTCATAGCTTAGCTTCCGCGTATCAGTGAGAACATACGATGTTAGGTTTCCATTCCTGAGTTACTTCACTTAGAATAATAGTCTACAGTCTCATCCACGTCCTGCAAATGCTATTAATTCATTCCTTTTTATGGCTGCATAGTATTCCATTGTATATATATGCCACAGTTTCTTTATCCACTTGTTGATTGATTGGCATTTGGGTTGGTTCCACAATTTTGCAATTGTGAATTGTGCTGCTATAAACATCCATGCAAGGATCTTTTGAATAATGACTTCTTTTCCTCTGGATAGATGTCCAGTAGTGGGATTGCTGTATCAAATGGTAGTTCTACTTTTAGTTCTTTAAGGAATCTTCACACTGTTTTGCATAGTGGCTATACTAGTTTACATTCCCACCGGCAGTATAGATACAGTGTTCCCTGTTGACTGCATCCACGCCAAAATCTACTCTTTTTTTATTATAGCCGTTCTTGTAGGAGTAAGGTTGTATCGCATTGTGGGTTTGATTTGCATTTCCCTGATTATTAGTGATGCTGAGAATTTTTCGTATGATGGTTGGCCATTTGTATATCTTCTGAGAATTTGCATTTCATGCCCTTAGCCCACTTTTTGATGGGATTGTTTTTTTTTTCTGATTTGTTTGAGTTATTTGTAGATTCTGGATATTAGTCCTTTGTCAGGTGTATAGATTGTGAAGATTTTCTCTCACTCTGTGGGTTGTCTCTTTACCCTGCAGACTGTTCCTTTTGTCATGCAAAAGCTCTTTAGTTTAATTAGGTCCTAGCTATTTATCTTTGTTTTTATTGCATTTGCTTTTGGGTTCTTGGTCATGAAATCCTTGCCTAAGCCCATGGCTGAAAGGGTTTTTCCAATGTTATCGTCTAGAATTTTTATAGTTTCAGGTCTTAGATTTAAGTCTTGAATCCATCTTGAGTTGATTTTTGTATAACATGAGAGATGAGGATCCAGTTTCATTCTCCTACTTGTAGCTAGCCAGTTATCCCAGCATCATTTGATGAAAAGGGTGTCCTTTCCCCGCTTTATGTTTTTGTTTGCTTTGTCAAAGATCAGTTGGCTGTAAGTATTTGGATTTATTTCTGGGTTCTCTATTCTGTTCCCTTGGTCTATATGCCTTTTTTTTATACCAGTACCATGCTGTTTTGGTGACTATGGCTTTATAGTATAGTTCGAAATCAGGTAGCGTGATGCCTCCAGATTTGCTCTTTTTGCTATGCCAGCTCTTTTTTTGGTTCCATATGAATTTTAGAATTGTTTTCTCTAATTCCATGAAGATGATGGTGGTATTTTGATAGGGATTGCATTGAATTTGTAGATTGCTTTTGGCAGTATGGTCATTTTCACAACATTGATTTTACCCATCCATGAGCATGGGATGTGTTTCCATATGTTCATGTCATCTGTGATTTCTTTCAGCAGTGTTTTGTAGTTTTCCTCATAGTAGTCTTTCGACTCCTTGCTTAGGTATGTTACTAAGTATTTTATTTTTTTGCAGCTATTGTAAAAGGGGTTGAGTTCTTGATTTGATTCTCCCCGTGGTTGATGTTGGTGTACAGAAGAGCTACTGATTTGTGTATGTTACTCTTGTATCCGGAAACTTTGCTAAATTCTTTTGTCAGTTCTAGGAGCTTTTTGGAGGAGTCCTTAGGGTTTTCAAGGTAAATCAATCATATCAGCAAACAGTGACAGTTTGACTTCCTCTTTACTGATTTAGGTTCCCTTTATTTCTTTCTCTTAATTGCTCTGGGGAGGACTTCCAGTACCATGTTAAAGAGGAGTGGTGAGAGTGGGCATCCTTGTCTTGTTCCAGTTCTCAGAGGGAATGCTTTCAACTTTTCCCCATTCAGTATTATGTTGGCTGTGGGTTTGTCATAGCTGACTTTTATTACATTAAAATATGTCCCTTATATGCCAATTTTGCTGAGAGTTTTAATCATAAAGAGGTGCTGGATTTTGTCCAGTGCTTTTGCTGCATCAATTGAGATGATCATGTGATTTTTGTTTTTAATACTGTTTATGTGGTGAATCACATTTATTGAATTGCGTATGTTAAACCATCCCTGCATCCCACATAGGAAACCCACTTGATCGCGGTAGATTATCTTTTTAAAATGTTGTTGGATTTGGTTAGATAGTATTTTGTTAAGGATTTTAGCAGCTATGTTCATCAAGGATATTGGTCTATAGTTTTCTTTTTTGGTTATGTCCTTTCCTGGTTTTGTTATTAGGGTGATGCTGGCTTCATAGAATGAATTAGGGAGGATTTCTGCTTTATCTTGCAGAATAGTGTCAAAAGGACCAGTACCAATTCTTCTTTGAATGGTAGAATTCTGCTGTAAATCATCTGGTCCTGGACTTATTTTTGTTGGTAATTTTTAAGTTACCATTTCAATCTCGCTGCTTGCTACTGGTCTGTTCAGGGTATCTAAGTCTTCCTGATTTAAGTTAGGAGGGTCGTTTTTGGTTTTTTTTTTTTGGTTTTTTTTTTTTGTTTTTTTTTTTGAGATGGAGTCTCACCCTGTTTCCCAGGCTGGAGTGCAATTCCTTGATCTCGGCTCACTGCAACCTCCGCCTCTGGGGTTCAAGCAATTTTCCTGCCTCAGCCTCCTGAGTAGCTGGGATTACAGGCATGCGCCACCATACCTGGCTAATTTTTTGTGTCTTTAGTAGAGATAGGGTTTCACCATGTTAGCCAGGCTGGTCTTGAACCGCTGACCTTGTGATCCGCCCACCTCAGCCTCCCATAGTGCTGGAATTACAGGCGTGAGCTACTGTGCCAGGCTGGACGGTTGTATTTCTGTTTTCTAACCCAGAGGGTTAGTATAAGGATCATATAAGCTCATATATGTAAGTACTTGTGAGGTTCTCACTACATGTTGGTTTTTTTTCAACATCCCTTTGCTGCTAGAGTCCAAAGTACTAGCATTTTATTTTTCTTTTCCCTTGGGGATTTTCAGCAGAAGGTGGGAGGCTTAGAAGGTGTTTTTTTTTAAATCTCAAGGAAGAAAACTGTTGATTACTGGAGCTGGCGGCAGGGAGGCTATGAGCAGAGGAGCTGTAATAAGATCACTCAAAGGAAACTTTATCGGTCCATTTAAAGCAGAGGCTTTCTCCCTCTTTCTCTCTGTCTCATATATTCATTTCAGGCATTTGACTTTCAAAAGTGATACATCCTATATCTTCATATTGATAATTTAAGCAATCCCAAGTGTCTAAAATCTCAATAACATAGTTTCTTTTTCCCCTTCAATCCCACACCAGTTCCAAACTCCAGATGTAACTAAAGGTAACAGTTTAGTGTCTATATTTCTTTAGGTGTGCCTCCTTATTCTAATAGTCATAAACACCTTCACAGACTTGTAGTGGTGGCTGTCTTTTGTTCTGTTTTACAAAGAAAAATAAAGGAAAAATGAGCTAGCCCTCGTGGCTCATGCCTGTAATCCTGCTCTTCAGGAGGCTGAGGCAGGAGGATTACTTAAAGCCAGGACTTTGAGACCAGCCTGAGCAATATGGCAAGATCCTGCCTCTACAAAAAGCTTAAAAATTAGCTGGGCATGGTGGTATATGCCTGTAGTCCTAGCTACTCAGGAGGCTGAGGCTGGAGGATCATTTGAGCACAGGAGGTCAAGGCTGCAGTGACACTGCATTCCACTCAAGACTAGGTGACAGAGCAAGACCCTCTCTCTTAAAAAAAAATAAAAAAATACTCCAGCGGTTTCACAAAAGCCTCTAATTGGTATCTAAAGTCTTTAAGAATGTGTTTTATAGGTAGAATATCTATAGCTTTCTCAGTTTGTCAAAGGAATCTAGCAGCCCACCCTACCATCAAATTAAGCACCAGCCATTTAAACGTCCTAAAAATCCCAAACATGGAGATTAGACCAGATTCTCTGAAGTCCTCTTCTATTGCCATTTTACAGAATTTGCTCAAATCCAAGAAAAGCTCTTTTTTCCCTGATATGCCACTTACTAAATTTCTCTTGTTAAGTGATCCTTAAGCATTCCTATAATTAAGGTATGAGATCCTACAAGATCATGAAGGGGAATCTTAATGCTTAACTGCAATAGTCAAACCTTTTCCATGAGTTTATTAAACTGTAATTATTCAGAATTTAATAATACTTGTATATTAAAATCAAAATCATTTTCTCAATCAGGAAACTGTGTTAACCCCAAATTCATTTTTTTGTCATGCAATGAGAGGACAAAAGCATATTGCAAGTCCAGGTATCAACAACGTTTTAAATGTTTTTCCTTTTAGGATCACCTACAGATAATCTGGGGTGACAGCATATAAAAAGCAAATCTAATTATATGTCTGCATGAATTACCTAAATAAATACATGCACAAAATCCCATTTTGAAATCTGTGTGAGTGATAAAATCCACTCACGTTGCAATTTAAAACCAGATGTGATGAAATTTTATTTTCCTCAGCAACAGCTCTTCAGTTAAGGAGACGCTTACACGTCTGCTTGCTCATCCCCAGAGGATGCAGTTGTTTTAGATCTAAAGCCAAATCCATTCAAATTAGCCAGGACCTTTTCCATTTGGAAGTGAGAAATGAGAGTTTTCTCACACAATCAGCTGATGGGGCTCTGCTAGCATGTTGAGACAATTAATGCAAAATCTACACTGATATAAAATGTAAGTGCCTCTCATTTATTTTTTAATGATCCCATCTAAAATTGACCAGATTACTTTTTTTTAATGGGAAAGAACACTTTCACAGAGAAGAATAATGAATGGGAAGACTCAGAGACTCCAAGTCCTAATTTTTCTAAATTATATTTTATAATTCAAAGTAACTTTAGACTTACACATAAGTTGCAAAACAAAAAAAAAGTACACAGTTCCCATATATCCTTCACCCAGCTTCTACAAATGTTAGCATATTATATAACTTTAGAGCCATCTTCAGACCCAGGAAATTGACATTAATTAAATCATGTTTTATAATATTTTTTAATAGCAAATAATACTATCTCACTTTTAACCTATTTTGAGAGAAAACTGGCATTTTTGTCTTTACATATTATGCACACACATAAAACCATCTTCTAAATTTATTTATTCCACAGGACGTTAAAATTGTGGTTAGAAGGCTGGACGCAGTGGCTCACACCTGTAAACCTAGCGCTTTGGAAGTCCGAGGCAGGAGATCACCTGAGGTCAGGAGTTTGAAACCAGCCTGGCCAGTATGGTGAAACCCCATCCCTACTAAAAATAGAACGATTAGTACTGCCCTTTAGAGCATGGTGTCATACACCTGTAATCCCAGCTACTCGGGAGGCTGAGGCAGGAGAATTGCTGGAACCTGGGAGGTAGAGGTTGCGGTGAGCCAAGATCATACCACTGCACTTCAGCGTGGGCAACAGAGTGAGACTCCATCTCAAAAAAATAAAACATTAAAACTGTGGTTAGAGTATCATTCAGCTAAACTGTCTCACAGGATTTCTTTCTCATTTTGGGTAAGAATTTTGAAGATCTGAGCAGCAGTTCCGACAGGCAGCTGCTTGGAAGGCTTGCATGCAGTTGACTCACTGGGGAGGAAAAACCTCGTGACCGTGTCACCTTGTGTTTATGTTGCTGATTTAAGTAGTGAGGCAGCACTTTGAAAACTACACCATGTATAACTGGTTCTTTATCACCAAATCCAAGGCCATGGGGAGTATAACCTCCGTAGCAGGAGCCAAGATAAACTGCCTTTTGTTCAAGAGTCTGACATTTTAAACGTAATCTCATATTAGCTGTGCTCAGGCAAGAAGTGGGTCTTGCCTCATGTGGGGAATCCTCCGGGTCATCCCACTGGCCAGCCCTAGTTGAATGGAGGCCATGAGTTTCAGAATGGGCTCTCAGCAGCTACAGACATCTGCAACAGTCTGGTTCAGATGAATGAGCCCCCCGGGTTCACAGCTGCTTGCGTCCACCAAGGCCTTGTGGCTTTAGACAGATGTTTCTGCTCTGAACACTGAGAGACGTATATGCAGCCTCCCTGCCTGCTGCCAGGAATCATGGCTATTCACAGTCATGGTCCAGAGTTCTCTGAAGCCATTTAATTTTATCTGTAGAAGTTGGCATTTATTGGCAAGAGTGGGCAAACATCCTCTGCTTTGAAAAGCAAGCTTTTCCCTGGGGAAGCAGCCGTCAGAGAGATCACATGTATTCCTCCGTTAGAATCCGCTCCAGATTTATTGAACTAGCCATGGTATGGAGATGCTCCAAGATATTTGTTGCTCCTAAGCTAAATGAAAGCTTAAGTCCAGCCAACACATATGTCAGTTTTCAAAATACATCTCAGATTCCAGCACTGGCCTTCTGTTCATTGAGACACCTCAAAGAAAACTGTTTGGAAGGCTGTTTTTAAATAGCCTCAGGAACCAGCTAAGGCTGAGATTTATGAGAGGTCCCTTCTTCCCTACACCAAATCTGCTTCTCCTCCAGGGGTCTCTAGCTCACAGTACTGCTGAGATTTATCCAGTTGCTCAGAAACTTAGAACAATCCTTAATACCTTCCTCTGTCCCACCCCTACTTTCAGTCCATCCCTTGAATTCTACTGCTTTTACTTTCTGGTTGCATGTTGGATTTCATTTATCTTCACTGTCGTTTCTGTAGTCATGTCCCAACTGGAATACTGGAACACCGATTTTTAGATTCTTAGCTTCGCTCTTGCCGTCTCCAATCCAGTCCCTTCAAAATAGCCCAGAGTAAGTTTTTAAAACAAATCTGGCCACATGCATGTAACTGGTTCATCAGTGGGTATAACCTGTGCAGCAACCAAAATGCAACTTTATTCTTTGTCTCCTGCTATCCCTTTAAAGAACTTACCCAGTGCAAGAGCCTCCCTTTGTCCTTTGATACAATTCTTTCCATTGTGGCTTTTCTAGTCACTCTCAGTTGATAGTCTATGTCACTTTAAGCCCCCCCCCCCCCACACACACACAAAAAAAAATCCCAATTCAGTAATGAGAATAAGTTCAATCCAAAATAATAAGCTTCCAAAAACAGACTCCTACCTGCCCCTTTGCCCCCCACCTCTCTGCTGTGCTAAGATTATAATTGGGCTATTTGCCTCAGGGGAATGGAGCCATGGAGATATGGTAGAATTCCTCTTCATTTCCTCAACTTCCTTCTCCCACTACTGACTGCTATTTTGGGCTCTGCCTGGGTCAAAGCATGGAGATGGAGCAGGAGACAGAGGATAGAAATGTTATTACTTGGCTGGGAGGATTTGCCCTCTCTGGTCCTGTAGATGGCTAAAGCAAATGCTTAAAGGGAGACTTTCATTGGCGAATGCATCTAAAGGGATGCTCCAGCTTGGTCCCTCAGCATGGTCCCGGTTCCAATCAGCTGTAGCTTTGGAGGGGTGACGCCTCACAGGTAGAGCTGACATGGGATATACACCAGTGGAGATGTGAGTAGGCAAATCAGAATGTAACTCAGAAATATAAAGCAATAGTGACCAGATATAATAAGCTAACTCACCAGGGTCACTGTTTCTGTTCGAAGCAGGACGAAGTCCTTCATTTTCATCTTGAGATGATGCTGCATAAACCTGCAGCACTGTCATCTTTCTCTTCCTAGCTAGAAATAAGAATGTTGGCTTTATTTTTTATGTATGGCTGTAAATTCAGAAGACTTGCCTTGGGAAAGGTGGAGCCCGGTGCTTTAATTTAGAAACAAGAAAGGAGAGAGGGAGGGAAGGTGGGAGGAAGGAAAACCAAACAAAAGACCAATAACTGCAGAAGCAAAAAGAGAATCGACTCCTGGTGCTGAGCATTTCCTCATAGCACTGAAGTATAGAGAAAGAGTACATTGCGTGAATGAGTTGAGTGACAACAATCTTTTTGAATTTTTAGATACACCTGTAAGAAAATTGATACAAGAACAGAAAACCAAACACCACATGTTCTCAGTCACAGGCGGGTGTTGAACAATGAGAACACATGGACATAGAGAGGGGAGCATCCAGTCCATCACTTTCTAGCTATGTGACCTAACTTAAGTTCTAGTTTTCTTAACCATGATATGGGAATAAAGACAGTGCCAGCTGCCAAGGTTGTGTGAGGATTATATGCAGCACCACCCACAGGGTAGTCATACACTGGCTGGCACGTAGTGAGCACTCTGTAAATGGTAGTTGGTGTATTTGTTATGACTAAGCAGGAGGCTTTTTATGTAGGCTAATACTGAGCCTTAATCTGCAGGAGGCTGGCGAGTTCCTTGAGGCAGGCAGGGTACCCTAGGTTCAGGGATCTGGGGCAGCTTTCATGCTAAGCCAGAGCTTTTGTAGCAGGAAGGAAGGGGAAATGCTGCAAAATCCATTAAGCTTAGAGCTCCACAGAGCAAGTGTATTCCCTGGCTATAATGCTGGGGGCCCAGAGGCAGGGAGAGGAGAGCCAGGAGATACGTTCTCCATCAGCCCAGCCACCAGGACCTTAAGCCAAACAGGCACAGTGAGGTTACACCATGAGAGCTACTCAGTGACGATGAATGACCAGTGATTGATGGCAGGTCTTGTAGCTACAGCTACCACATTCTTTCAAGATGCAAAATAATGCACTGGGAAAGTGTAGCTTTATGTAACCAAATGTTAGTGGGATGCTAATGTCCCAGGCCCAAGAGGAAACCGACTGAAGGAAGTCAAAGCAATGGATTTCCCCCTTTGCTCACATGCTGGTAGAAAATACATCCCCCATCTCAGTGCAGAAATACAGATTCATGGGAACTCAGGCTGAAGATTGAATCCTTGTTTGGTATGTTATGAATCTAATTAATGGATGCTAGACAGTGTCAAACAGATTTTTCTGAGGAAGCAGGAATTTTTACTTTGACTCCCAGTTTCTGTGTTTCCTCAACTCCACAGAGCTTGGTTTGCTAAGTTGTCTCAGAAATGGAACATGCATTCTTCAGTAGCTGAGTCATCTCCATTGCATTAAACCATGCAGGTTTCGTGGGGTAAAAAGTCAACAGATTTTACTCTGCTGATCACATTATCTTAGAGGCACATGGTTTGTTGTGAGCCTTCTGTGCCAGCCTCGGCCAGAGATTAGGAGGAGGCCCTGCAGCATCAGTGAGCTGTTAGTGTCCCAGACACCAGGATGGAACACTGTGATGGAAAGGCCTGTGAGGCTTCAGTGGATGTACCACCTAGGGCAGGTAGGACCAGGTCTCAGGTCCCCGGTATAAGAGGTGAGATAGATTATCAAAGAATGCAGAGCCCAAGTTTTGGGATCAGAGCCAAAAATGGCGGGAAAAAGTAAAGGAAAGAAATCTAGAAGAAGCAATGTTAGGAGCAATTAGACCTCCCAAGGAATCTACTATCTTGCCAGAGACAACCCCGGAAAGCCTCTCTCCACCTTCCTAGTGCCCAGATAGCTGCTCCTTCATGAGCCTGGGAGCTGCTGGTTTCATGTTCTGCAGGAGAGATAAGAATGACGTTTCCTTGGAACAGAAGGAAGTCTGCATGAGTGGAGAAGCTGGCCTGGTGGAAGCCCAAGACTTCCTTGCCTACCTTATCACCACGACTTCTCCAAGAAAAGAGGAAGGAGGGGCAGTGTTCTGGGCTGTCCTGCCCATTATAAGCTCAAGCTCTCCATGATCCAGGAGCTCATGCTCTGGCCTGAATCCATGCAGACTACTGGAATTCCATCAAGCAGTGAGTGTGAAAGATTTTCTCCACACCTCTGAGTGAGTTGTTTCCTATCCCTTTGATGGAAGACTCAAACCCTCTTTATAACTAAACAAACCCATAATTATAATTCTGTGGTAACACTTCTGTAAATAGTAGCTTGAGATGAAAGGAACAGCTCCAGATTCGCAAGAGGTGGCAGTATCCCTAGCCACGTCTGGGAATGGTTCCCTGATGTTGTGCTGTAAACATTTTTTCTAAACTCAGATGGTAAATGCAAGATGCTTCAGTCTTTACTAGACCTCTCTGGTTACCCAGAGTAGGGCTGAAATCTTACTCAAGAAATCTTTGAGCCGGTCGCAGTGGCTCACACCTGTAATCCCAGCACTTTGGGAGGCCGAAGCATGTAGATCACCTGAGGTCAGGAGTTCGAGACCAGCCTGGCCAACATGGAAAAACCTTGTCTCTACTAAAAATACAAAACTTAGCTGGGCATGGTGGCTGGCACCTATATTCCCAGCTACTTGGGAGGCTGAGGCAGGAGAATTGCTTGAACCTGAAAGGTGGAGGTTGCAGTGAGCTGAGATCATGCCATTGCACTCTAGCCTGCACAAGAAGAACAAAACTGTCTCAAAAAAAAAAAAAAATCTTTGCTAGACCAATGTCCTTGAGCATTTCCCCAGTGTTTTCTTCAAGTAGTTTTATAGCTTCAAGTCTTAGATTAAATCTTTAATCCATTTTGATTTGATTTTTGTATATGATGAGAGAAAGATCTAGTTTCATTCTTTCACATGTGGATATCTAGTCTTCTCAGCACCATTTATTAAGAAGACTGTCTGTCCCAATGTATGTTCTTGGCACCTTTGTTGAAAATGAGTTGACTGCAAATGCATAAATTTACTTTTGGGTTCTCTATTCTGTTACATTGGTCTATGTGCCTGCTTTTATGCCAATACCATGGTGCTTTAATTACTGTAGCTTTGTAGCATAATTTGAAGTCAGCATAATGTGATGCCTCTGGTTTTGTTCGTTTTGCTCAGGTTTGCTTTGGCTGTTCCAGGTTTTGTGGTTCCACATACAAAGGATTTTTTTTTCTTTTTCTATGAAGAACGTTATTGATATTATGACAGGGATTACGTTTTAGTTATTGCAAATGGGATTACTTTCTTGGTTTCTTTTTCAGATTGTTCACTGTTGGCATACAGAAATGATACTGATTTTTGTATGTCGATTTTGTATCCTGCAACTTTACTGAATTTCTTCATCAGTTCTAATAGATTTTGGTGGGGTTATTAGGTTTTCTAAATGTAAGATCATGTCATCTGCAAACACGGCTAGTTTGACTTGATTTTTTTATTTGGTTGCCCTTTATTTCTTTCTCTTGTCTCATTGCTCTGGCTAAAATTTCTAGTACTATGTTGAGTAAAAGTGGTGGAAGAGTAGGCATTCTTGTCTTGTTCCAAATCTTAGAGGAAAGCCTTTTAGTTTTTCCCAGTTTAGTATGATTCTAGCTGTGGGTATGTTATATAGAGCTTTTATTGTGTTGAGGTGTGTTCCTTCTATACTCAGGTTTTTGAGAGTTTTTATCATGAATCAATGTTGAAGTTAATTGAATACTTTTTTGGCATCATTTGAAATGATCATTTAGTTTTTATCCATTCTGTTGGTATGATGTATCACATGTATTGATTTGTGTATGTTGAATTATCCTTGCTTTATTGAATTTAGTTTGCTAGTATTTTGTTGAGGATTTTTGCATCTCTGTTCACCAAAGATATATTGGCCTATAGTTTTCTTTTTTTCTGTCATGTCTTTGTATGGTTTTGGTATTAGGGTAAGACCTCAGAAACACAGGCAACTAAAGCAAAAATGGATAGATGGGATCAGATCAAGCTAAAAGCTTCTGCACAACAAAGGAGGGAACCAAGAAAATGAAGAGGCAACCCACAGAATGGAAGAAAGTATTTGCACACTACCTAAGAAGGGATTAATAACCAGAATGTATAAGGAGTTCAAACAACTCAATTTTAAAAACCTAAATAATCCCATTTACAAAATGGACAGGCCAGGCATGGTTGCTTACACCTGTAATCCCAGCACTTTGGGAGGCCAAGGAAGGTGGATCAAGAGGTCAGGAGTTTGACACCAGCCTGGCCAACATGGTGAAACTCCATCTCTACTAAAAATACAAAAATTAACCGGGCATGGTGGTGTGCGCCTGTAATCCCAGCTACTCAGGAGGCTGAGGCAGGAGAATTGTATGAACCCTGGAGGCAGAGGTTGCAGCGAGCTGAGATCACACCACTGCACTCCAGCCTGGGCAACAGAGCAAGATTCCATCTCCAAAAAAAAAAAAAATGGACAAAAGATCTGAATAGATATATCTGAAAAGAAGACATACAAATGGCGAACAGGTACATGAAAAGATGCTGAACATCACTAATCAGCAGAGGAATGCAAACTGAAACTTCAGTGAGATATCCTGTCACCCCAGTTAAAATGGCTTTTATCCAAAAGACAGGCAATAACAAATGCTGGTGAGAATGTGCAGAAAAGGGAACCATCATACACTGTTGGTGGGAATGTAAATTAATACAGCCATATGGAGAACAGTATAGAAGTTCCTCAAAGAACTAAAACTAAAACTAATCCAAAAGAAAGGAAACAGTATTTACACTCCCATCTTTATTGAAGCACTATTCGCAATAGCCAAGACATAGAGTCAACCTAAGTGTTCATCAACAGATGAGTTATAAAGAAAATGTGGTTTAATTGGCTGGGTGTAGTCGCTTATGCCTGTAAATTCAGCACTTTGGGAGGCCAAAGTGGGAAGGCAGGTGGATCACCTGAGGTCAGGAGTTCAAGACCAGCCTGGCCAACATGGCAAAACCCCATCTCTACAAAAGCACAAAAATTAGCCAGGTGTTGGGGTGCATGCCTGTAATCCCAGCTACTTGAAAAGCTGAGGCAGGAGAATCCCTTGAACCTGGGAGACAGAGGCTGCAGTGAGCCAAGAGCGTACCATTGCACTCCAGCCTTGGTGACAGACCACCAAGGCTTCTTTCTGTCTCAAAAAAGAAAGAAGATGTGGTTATATGCACAATGGAATATTATTCAGCCATAAAAAAGAATGAAATTCTGTCATTTACAACAGCATAGATGAAGGAAATTATGTTAAGTAAAATAAGCCAAACATAGAAAGATAAATAGCACATGTTCTCGTTAATATGTGGGAGCCAAAAAAAAAAAAAATGCAGTAATGGAGATAGAGAGTAGAATCCTGGTTACCCAGATGGAGGAAAGTATAATAGGGAGAGGGAGATAAAGAGAGGAGGGTTAATGGGTACAAAAATATGGTCAGATAGGAGGAATAATTTCTAGTGTTAGCACAATAGAGCGACTATAGTTATCATTAATTTAGCATGTATTTCAAAATAACTAAAAGAGTGGAGTTGGAATATTCTTAACACAAAAGAAATGATATATTCTTAAGTTGATGGATATGCCTATTACCCTTATGTGATCACTACACATTATATGCTTATATCAGAATATCACATTTGCCCCATAAATGTGTATAACCATTATGTATCTATAATAATTAAAAATTTAATAAAGAGGTCGGGCATGGTGGCTCATGCCTATAATCCCAGAACTTTGGGAGGCTGATTCAGGCAGATCACAAGGTCAGGAATTTGAGACCAGCCTGGCCAATATGGTAAAACCCCATCTTTACTAAACATACAAAAGTTAACTGGGCATGGTGGTAAGCACCTGTAATCCCCACTACTCAGAAGGCTGAGGCAGGAGAATCGCTCGAACCTGGGAGGTGGAGGTTGCAGTGAGCTGAGATCACACCATTGCACTCTAGCCTAGGCAACAGGGCAAGACTCCGTCTCGAAAAAAAAAAAAAATTATTAATAAAGAGCCAGGCTAAGCATTAAGCAGTGTAGGAGATAGATTTAACTTTAGTGTGTTTGTCTTTGGGACCTCAACAATTTTTTCCTTTTCCCTTCTCCTTATATGTGCATATTTGTGGTTCCTGAAGTTTAAATGATTTAAAGTAACTGACTGTGTCCTAAATGTAACTAGGTTCTACCTTTCATGCTTTCTTTCTCCCTGTTTGTTGTCAAAACCAGAGAGAACATTCTCCTCCCCTAAATGTGACTTCCTTCCAAAATGCAGAGATACAAACTGGCCATTATTTGAAATGCTAAAAACATATGTATGGCTGGGTTAAGTCTTCCTTTTTCACTTTCGTTCCTTTTTCTGTCTTCTTGATCAATCCAGCCCAGGATTGCTGCTTTCCTAGTGGTCACCAGAGCCAGATGCCAATTTTTTGTTGTTGTTTGTTTGTTCAGGACTATTCTCCCTTTTAACCTGCTTCCCTGTAGGGAAGGTTGAAAGTTTGGTGAGAGATGCAGGGAGTCAACTAAGCAGGCTCTTAGGACCAAAACTGTGTTAAGGAGCATGAGCCACATACAGTACCACGGGAGGGTCTCCAACAGCCAAAGGCTCATCGCACAGTTGCAAGCTGTTGGCTGTCTCTGAGCAAACAAAAGCCAGCAGACTTCTGGAAGCTACACACCACAACCCTAAATTTTCCTGGCTTGTCAGGCTGCAGTTGAGCACTTTGCGTCTCTCATTTTCCTGGGAGGCCCATGGGGCCAAGTGAATGCTGATAGTGTCCACACAACACCAGAGAGCCTGCTGGAAACGTGAAAATGAAGGCAGTCCCCATTCGGTGTTTTGTGATAGCAATTACCAAAAACCAGTTTCATTGCAATTTTTGTTGACTTAGTGGTCTCTTTAGACTTTCTGTATATGGACTTGAAATTTATTCAAATTTACTTGCTCACTCATTCTTTCCTTTAATGGACATTTACTGTGTTCCTATTGTATACCAGGCAATGAGATAAAGGACTATATTGTCTATAATTGTTCCCAGATGTAGGCAGTACAGAAGAGGTATCTTTGTCATCATCATGATCAACATTCATTCATTCAAAAAATACAGATAAAAGACCTTCTATCTGTGAAGCGCTGTGCCAGGCATTGCATAGGAATCAAAATAGGCAGACTCCATGCCCTCATGGGGCTCGCATTTTAATGGTAGAAACATATAAATACGCAACTATCTTAAAGGCCCTTTGACAGGGGAAGCATATAACATTGTGATAGACCTAAAGTTTAACTTCATGTGGTTCAACCAAGTGTTTACTGTTTATTGACTGTTCCCCATATGCCAGACAACAGGAATATGTGCTTTATGAGTGTTACAATTAACATTCCCAAGAACTCTGCGAAGTTGACTTTATTATTTCCATTTTATAGATGAAGAAACTGACACAGAGAAGTTAGGTGGATTTCCCTTGGTCACAAGTCCTAAGTGGCAGAACTTAGTTTGTTTGACTCTAGTTCTGTACTGGATTCTCTACAGGACAGAAATACCTGCACACTATGTGCCAGGCTGTTGGAAGAGACCAGAAAAAAACTAGTAGAGCATAATACCCACCTAGTATGTGGAGTAATGGTGAAATGAAATTTAGCTTCCAAAATTCTTGTGGTTGCTCATGTTTTGAAATCTCCTTTCAGATAGGAGATAGATCGCTATGCTTGCCGTAAGTTTCTAACCTTTGCTTACCTGTATGTTTTTATTTTGCTTTCCTTGTTTTGAAGTTCCTTTAATGATTTTATTTCCTCATTGCTTTATTAAGATTTAACTTTTGATATCTAGATGTGTTTTGTCAGGCACCTTGCATGTTAGCAGATCAGAAGACTGGCAGGTCCACTAGGGATGAAGGATGAAGCAGAAACATACTTGTAGGGCAAGTTTCTTAAGGGGAAATATACCTGTGCAGGTGTCAGTACTGCCTTTAACCCTTTTCAGATCATCTATCCTTGCTCACAGATCCACATGAGGGTGACTTTGTCCTTATGACCCCACCTATCGTTGACACAGGCCCCACCTCTGTGGACCAGGGTGGACACTGACTTGAGACAGTCATGTGACTTGTATGCCACCCCTCAAGGAGGCCTGGGCCACCTACAGCCCCTCTTTCAGGACGTTTGCACTAAGATCCAGAGGGAAGTCCTTAGACGTGAGCCATTGAATTGAAAAGTCACGGGGTCCAGGCTGAGACTGCCAGCTGGGGCTCAACTGTGTGTCAAATGAGGAAGGAGTGAAGTCTCACATAATGTGAAAGAGAAGAGGATGGCTCCAAGGACTCAGTGAGGCAGAGCAGCGAGACCGCATGGCCCATGAGGAAAAGGAGCACCCAGCCCCTGCTCTTCAGTTCCCTGGCCCGGTTCCACGGCTGGGCTTCACCTTCTGCTCTTCTGGGTGCCACGTTTCATCACAGTGACACTTCCATTACCTTCCATAGCTTCAGTTGGTTTCTGCTTCTTGTCACAGACAGATCAAAACACAAGTTCTCTAGCAGAAAAAATAATTTGTATCGCAACTAAATGGAAATGAGAAACCTTGTGATGTCCTACTTCTGGGTCTAAGATTCTTCTGCCTTCTCCATAGAAGCCTAAGCTAGATATTTCATATTCTCTCTCCTTAAAGAAACACTAAGAGAAGGACTAAAAAGCATCAAAGAAAAACTGCCCCCTTCGAATGGTTGTCTTATACATTTAGTGTAACACTAGAAGAACCACCATAACAGGCCACTGGCCATCCCTTTCATGCACATTAATGGACCGTCTCTAAGTAGGACTTTGTGCCCGATATTAGGTAGATAAAAGTGAGTGATGTCGCAGCTGTTCTTGAAGTGTTCACAGTCTAGACAAATAAATCACCACATAATGTAGGAGCTACTAGAATAGAAATATACAGATGTTCCTCTGAGAAGGGAATGATTCATTTCAGTTTCACCTGAGGACATTAGGGAAGGCTTCACCTAGGAAGTGATTTTTGAGCTGAGTCTTGAAAGGTAACTGTGTGCTTGGCAGTTTGGGAAGGAAGGAGGGAGGCAGGCACTTCAGGCACAGCTAGGCAGGTATAAAACAGCCTGTTGAGCTCATGGAACTGAGAGGAGGTCAGCGCGATGGGGAAAAGTGGGTGCAGTGGGCAAGTGGCAGGAATAAGGTGAGGTTGAAGCCAGGTTTTGGAGAGCTGTACCTATTTAACAATACGACCAATAATTATTGTAAGTAGTAGTATTCTCTGCCACAGACAAAGTCATTTATATGTATTATTCTCATTTAATTGTTAAGGAACTGTGTGTCGACAATGTCCAACCAATACAAAGGCTTTGAAAACACTTTCTGGGAATGAGGATTCTGTGAGCAGTTTGCTGAAAAGTCTGATGTAAGGGGCAGTGAAGAGCAGAGAGGACAGGCAGGAGGCAGCTTTAATTTCCAGGGGAGAAATAAGTACCTGATTTAAGCCAGGGGCTGTGGGATTGAAAGGAGCATTTGGGCTTGAGATTACACTTCTGAGGGATGCTTATTTAGATATGTGGAGAGAATGAAAAAGAACGTTGAGCCGGATTTGAAAGTCTTCCTCCAGAAGTGGAGTCAGTAGTGATAGCACTCACTGAGCCGTATGGCACAGGAATAGGCATGTGTGGGAAGATGCGATTTCATTTGGGGACGTATTAAATTTGAGATGCTAATACGCTTTCAAGTTAGAGAAGATGTCTTGGCAATCAGAGAAAGGAATCTGAGGCTTAGCAAAGAGATAAGGATTGAATATACAAATTTGGAAGTTTATATCACTGTCCTTCAGATTAGTGGATGGGTTCAGAGACATGCACAAGATAGTTTTCAAGATTTATATTAATGGAAGGATCTCCAGGCCCCATCCATCAAGGTCCAGGTGGGTGTCTGAAATACTCTAACACTTGTTCAGCAACTGGCCTCTCAGCCAAGTCCCTGGAGCTCTAACCTTCTTCCCAATGTTTTCTGTCCCCTAACAGGGCAACCAGCTGGGAATTCTCACCAGCCCCAAAGCCGTAATGATCTGAAATTTGGCTTTTGCATTTCCACCTGCCCTTGTGCTTCATGGCCTCCTCTCTTGTACTGCCCAGCATGGCGTAGGCACGCCATCTCTTTTATTTAATAGCCTATTTGCAGTTTGAGATGAGGCATACCTTCCTCCGTGATTAATTCAGAGCCCCACTGGGATAAGACACCTGGCTCTTTTGCTGGAGGATGTTTTGAGAGCGCTATAAATTTGCATCTTGAGTTTACGAAAGAGAGAGATAGGGAAGAATGGAATGTTCATGTCTAATAATAGTAGATTTCATGTGGACTTGGTTTCCTCAGAATTTTCCTCACTTAAGAATAATTTATTTGACCTCTACTTGGAGACTTAATATTTTAAATATTTGAAAGAGTCTCTTTCCTCCACCCTCAAAACTCAGGTTGACTGCTAAGAAATTGCCAATTGCAGATTTAAAAAGTAGTCACTCATCAGCAATTGCATATAGTTTCAGCCTACTAGCAACCAGAGTTGGGGAGGCGGAGTTGAAAGTGACAGATTGTTTATACCTTGTGAGTAATTTGCCACAATAATCCCTAGTATCTCTCTTAGTTAATTCAGATTATACATGACTTTAAAAAGGTATCACAGTGTTTGATTATATGTAACTTTTTCTAGAAAGACTTGGTGGTATTACATAGTCAGTATTTCTGCTTCACAGTGCTTTCTGCATCCCTGACATGTGGGTTCCGCACTCATCCAGTCTCTGGTAGGTGGTACTGCACTGCTTGCTTTTCTACTGAGCTCTTTCAGTCGCAATCATGACTTCCAAATTAGCTCAGGTAGTGACCCTGGTTTGAGAGTCTCCATGAAGAGGGAATGAAAGAGCTAACATTTATTGTGCATACCTGCTCTGTATTATACTCCATGTCAAATGCTTTATGTCTACTGTGTCCTTTTGAGTAACAACCTTAGAGGTAGGAATTATTATCTCTATTTTTATAACTAAGAAAAAAACTCACGATGACTCTGGGAGAGATGAGGTTAGATAACTTGCCACAAATTATCAAGGAGATGGTTGCTATTGGTTAGTTCTTGCTCTGAGCTACAAAATCCTCCAGAGCAAACTTTATATCCCCAAGGGAAGAAGGCAGTGAGATGATGATGCTTCTGCCCAGATTGGGAGGAGGGGTACATTTTAGGAGACATTTCTGTCCCACTGTGTGACATTGGATTCTGTTTCTCAACCATGAAATGAAGATAACAACACATGTGCCCCTCCCCGGGATGCTGTGTGATTAAAGGTAAATTTGCTTTAATTTCTACTCAGGTTACCCAGAATGGTTACCTGTATCCATTCTCCCCATCCAATAATTTGGATGGGGAGAAGGTATGCCATAAATTTATCTTTGGATCATTTATCAAAAGAGGGGAAGAGCTGGGTAAACAGTTTATCAGTGGCCTAACACAAGTTCTCAACTGGGAGGGATTTTGGCCCCCAAGGGACATCTGGCAATGTCTAGAGACATTTTTTGGTTGTCACAGTTGGTAAGGTGCTCCTGGCATCTAATGTGTAGATACTACTAAACACTCTGCAATGTGTAGGACAGTCTCTCACAGCAAACAATTATTTGGCCCCAAATGTGGATTATGTGAAGTTAAGAAACCTTGATGTAAAGGGTACTTGCAGAGAAATTGGTTCAGCTGATCTAAAAGAGCAAGTTAATTCCACAAACTGTCAAGTACTTTGGAAGGATTTATTTGCACATAAAAGATTATAATTCATAAATTATGAATTATAAAATATTTAGTCATGAAAGCAGTTATTGGGAGGAAATTATTACTCCTAGAATCTTCTGAGGCCTCTATGAACTAAAAAAAAAAATAGTACTTTAGTACAGAAAAAGATGTCAAATTTCACAAATTTGCACTCGTTAGAGCCGTAAGAGGAGGTAATTATTCAGAATTAGTGAACACTTCAAAATATTGAGGCATTATTGGTTTATTCCCCTGTAATATATTGCTATATATAATAATCAGTGGAGAGCCTGTTGATTTGCATTTATTTGGGTGTTGTTTTCTATGTATTAACACTATGCTGTGGTTCAATGGAAGGAAAGCCTTATACTAAAAGAGGCTGTTAGTATAGCAATCTTGTTTACCTTTTTTTTCTTTTTTTTGCCACTTCTGTAAAACTCATAATCATAGCATCTCATCCTAGGCCTGCCACATGACTTAGAATGATTGAGTTATGGAGAATCTCTGCACCTCTGTGTAGAAGAAATAGTATCAGGCATTTTTATTGAACACCTGTATCCCTTCTTCCTGCATTTTCCCTCTTCCCTAACTTCTATTGAACAATTCTTAGAAGTCTTTATTGCAAGACTGTCTTGTAGATGTTACTATCCTATGCCAAAGGCCCTTTCTACTTCACAAAGAAAATTTGCTTGAAATGGGCCAAAATATTATTTCTTCAAAAGTTGCTCAATAAGAGAGCATCTTACCAAATATCAGGAAATTGTATTCTAGTTTGTCCTTGATTTGGTGTTTGGCTGTGCACAAGTCATTAAATGTCTGTCCTCCTTTTTCCATACTGTAAAATGAAGCGGGTTAAAGTAAATGGTTAAATGCATTACCATTTTAAGACTGTAATAGCTAAGTCTTAGGGCACCTAGGATGCTAAAATTAACATTTTGTTCAGCCAAAAATCAGGCTGTCTTGAGGGTAAATGACTGTTATGGAGCCACTGTGATAGTTGAAAGAGGGCTGAACTTATTAGAAGAGAGGTGACGTCATTCTTATTCACAGACTGGAATAAATTCTGCCATATTCAGTGGGGAAGTACAGTAAATTTAGATAGTTGTGGAGAAGTAGTGGTAGATAGTCAAGGAGAAATATGGAGAACATTCATAAAGAAATAAGGAAATATGATTAGAAAGGAAGAAAAAACAAGGTATGTATCAGTTAGGGCTCCTTGGTTGCAAGCAACAGAAACTGACTCTGACTAACCTGAGTAGGAGACAGGATTTTTTAGAAAAAAGGTGACCTCAGAGTCAAATGATAATTCTGGGTGTGTGGATTGGGGTGGATAGGAATGGGCTTAGGGATAACCAATTGGCAATCTCACCAGAGACCCGGTGACTGAGGGCATAGTTCCCCCACGGAAAGCTATGAAAAGAGAAGGTGGAAAAGGACTGCTGAATATCAAAAATAATACAAGAAATATAAGTATTTCTTGAACAAAAAAATAAGAGAATTGCCTCAACCTACTGTCAATGATACATCTGTTGGAAGCAAAAGAAAATGTGGTTTACTATTTTGGAGAAGGAAAAATATATATATAGGGAAAGTATATGAGGAAAGGAACATGAAATAAATTTAACCACATTCATTTACTCTTGAGCATTTTTAGGGCCCTCCCCCACACCTCCACCTTAGGTGGCCAGGCACCGTGTGCTCAGTATCCAAAAAAGGAAACATAACCCCTGTCCTCAAAGCTCCCAGCCAGCAACACAATAATTGTGATTTCCTCACTTTTTGAATGTTCTCTACATGCCAAGCTTCTTGCTGAGTACTTTGAAAGCATGTCTCATTTATCCTGCAAGTGCTCCTTGAAATAGTCCTGTTGTTACATCCATTGTATAGATGCAGCTAAGAGGAGCAGCAGAATGAGCCTAAAGTTAGAAAGCAAATCAGCCTGAGTCTGACTCAGCCCTGGTCAGTTTGGCTCCCGAACCTGGGCTCTTGTTACTGTTCTGTGTTGCCTTTCTTAGCAAATAGAGGAGTAAAAAGAAAACAGAGTAACACAAAGGAAGGTACAACTCACCCCTATGGTATCTCCTATTATTATTGACTAGATCACTGAGCATTGTAGTATCTGAGGATTGAATCACATTCACTCCCTGTTGATGCCTGCAATAAATTATTAAAAACAGCCATTCACAATCAGTGAGCAGGCCAGCAACTGTTCCAAAGCAGGACAGAACTTGCCTGTCTCTGTCTGGGGCATACTGACCTATCGACAGTCTATTTAAAAAAAAAATCTATTTATAAAAAGTATATATATTTATGCTGTACAACATGATGCTTTGATGTATGTATATATTGTGGAATGATTAAAACAAGCTAATGAACACTTAACAACTCATATCGTTTTTTGCGGTGAGAGCATTTACAATCTAGTCTCTTAGCACTTTACAAGTACACAATACAGTATACGCATTAACTATGTGCACCACAGTGTATAATGGATCTTCAGAACTTTCTGAAACTTTGTGCCCTTTGACCAGTATCTCCCCGCTTCAGCGGTCTTTCAACGCTTCTCCAACAAGACATCCCGACTTAGTGGCTCCACAGATGACCTTTTCTCCACCCCAAAACACAGTACAGATTTCATGTCTAAATTTCTTATCCTAAGCCAAGATAAAAATGTTATTGTCTCTTCTGCGCCTGGACGTCTCATCAGCAGTGAATGGAAATCTCAGTGATTAATATAATATTTCCACTCTAATAGAGCTTCTGGATGGCAGCCACTTATCTTGAGACATCCCACTGTCAAAGCATGACTCTCAATACATGAAACATACAGTGGGCATCAAATGATACTCCCAGCTTTCCAGATAATATGATTTTCTCCTTTTCTATGTTTTACTACTTTTTACTAAAAAGTATGTTTACTTTTACAATAGAAAGAGAAGTCAGTCATTAAGAAAAATGGCTGCTGTGCTGTGGTTAATCTAAAGTTAATTACTTCTCTGCCACCTCCGCCATTGTTTATAAAGGAGTCCATTGTGGGCGCTGGAAGCGTAAGTAGGTGTGACTGTCAGGTTCCTATATACCAAATCTAAATTTGCTGCCTACCCACTGGCATTTTGTGGCTTTTGTACCTTTTCTTCAAGGCTCCATGTGGACACAGTTTATCCAGTGGCTGGTACAGTGTGGGTTTGTCAGTCTTTACAGCTCACTTGGGATCGTTTCTTTTGGTCATTCTGTTTTAGAACTCTAGGCCTCTGCTTTTGTTTTTTCTTTTCCTTCAAAAAGTCATTGAAGTCTGGATTGTTGGCAGTGACCTTTGAAAATGTTATTACAGCTTATAGAGACTTCCTGACATGTTTTATTAGCTCTTGGTGATAGCTAATAAAGTGAGTCTTAGCAAAGCCGTGTAACATGACAGATTAGAGCCACTTCCAAAATAACCACTCACCAGAGTTATCTTGAAGGAGGCTTGACGACAGGACATTTGGCTACCGCTTTCTGTCCAGTTCAGCAGGGCATATGCGATTACCTCTTGAAGAAGAGAGGTCATTCCTTTAGGAAATCAATGACCAACTTATTCTGAAAGGACCTCAAACACCGAGAGTCCCCTGCACCAGTAAAACAGAGACGTGATTGCTGTAGGGACTGATGAATGATTTATTCCACAAAACTTTTGCCTGCCACCTTCACAGAGTCAGAATATGAGCCAAAGCTGGTCATCCACCTTTTGAGAGGAGGAAAAGAAGTGAAAACAACCCCCTCTGAACACTCATGAGTGTTCAACAAGATCTCTCTTGTCTATTTTAATTTCTATTTTTTTACCTGGAGAAGTGGTTTAGCAAAATGATACAGAGTTTGGACTTTGAATTTCTACAGATCTCAGTTCAAATCCTGCCTCTGCTGTTGATCAGCTGGGTGATCTTGAGCAAGTGTTCACTTAAGATTTGGTTTCTTCATCTGGAAAGTGGGGATAATAATCAAAGTTTTCTTGTGAGGAATAAAATGTGGCCACACATGTACAGTGCTTAGCACCAGTGCTTGACATGTAAGCATTCAAAAAATGTTAGCTGTGAAGTTATTTTCTTAAATTCCTTGGAGGGCCATGTGTGAGCTTTGTTTGTAGAGTAATATTTATCTATATGCCTTCCTCCATTTAGGTCTACCATTTTGCACAATTCCTTGGGGACACAATTAACAATGGGACATCATTCACATAGAATACAGTATTGATGGCATCCTTCAAGTTCTGCTCTGCACAACAGAGCAACCACCTTCTCAACCTCCACTTCCTTCTCTCTCTCTCTCTCTCTCTCTCACACACACACACACACACACACACACACACACACACACACACTTCTCTGCACTCTATACAAGTAATCACCTGGCCTATATTTACTTTGGGGAAATAACTTCATAAATAGGCATAACAGAAAAAGCAGAACTGACCTATACAGCATTTCAAACACACGTAGCAAGGATTTACTTGTACTCTGTGCATTTTGCGACAAACTAGGTATAGAACTGCTATTTCAGATAGTAACAGCCAGGTATTTAGAATCTGTCTAATGTGAAATTCCATCAGAATCTAAAGCAAGAGAAAAGTAGCTAAAAGTAAAAGGCTGGGGACAGTCAGTTAATCAGTCCCACTTTTCCTCCTTTTTATCTCAAGCAGCGTCTTGTCTCAAGTCTTTCTGTCTCAAGTCCAACAAGAGTCTTAGTAGATTGTAAATCCATAGAAGACAAAACCAGGGAATGTGGACATGTTTTGAGTCCCTTCTATATGTCAGTTGATTAATCCTTCGAGGGTCATTAATAGTCATGATGATGGTTATCTTTATTTTATGGATAAGGAAACCATGACTAATTGGTTGTGTAAGTGATGACCCAGTCACACAGCTAGCAAGAGGCAGAGCTTAGAATGAACTTTTTTGTCTTTCCAAAACCTTGGTCTCTCTACTACCTGAGAGCTTCCCAAGTATCTGTGCCCCATTCGTGAAAATGAATAGGACAGCACATCAAATGGCTTGTCTTTATTCCTACAATAGTTCATGTAAAGGATTGTCTTTTATTATGGGATTATAGCTTTCTTGCTTTTTTCTTTTACAGTGCAAAAAATGCTCTCCTATGAAATGAGTGAGATTTAGTGAGGCTTTTTTAAGTGCCCTTTTGGCAAAATAAATGTAGCCAACTTTATGTTGATTCTCTTGCCCTATTTTAAAAATTTCCTGGATTTTGAAACCCAGAAGTCTAGTACTACTACAGTACACCATTTTGCTTTCCTCCAAATATTTGCAGATGTTTTAAATGTTCTCTTTGCCTTCTAGGATACTCCTCATAACCTAGGGGCCTGCTCTGCAGTTATTTCTCATTAAGCTTCAGTGATGTTCAAGAATGACCTGTTCCCACATATAATAAATAAATCTTGTCTCTTTATTCAAATGCCACCAATAAATGCTTCTAAATAAGAATTCTCTAGAAAACTTACTAAAATCTCAGATTCTGGAGCCCTGCCCTCAAAGACTGATTCAGTAGTTCTGGGTGAAACCCAAATTTGGATTTTTAGCAAGCCTCTGAGGGGATTCTGATGCTGCTTATGTGGGGATAACCCTTTAGGAACTCTTATAGAAAGGCATTGAATCTGATATGAAATGGTATCCCCTCTGCATTGAGAATTCTGTATTTTTTCCATAGAAACTTACGGAGACATGGCATCATGTCAAGCTCAATTTTGTGAATTATATGAGATTTCTACATCTATTTCTGGTTAAAATATTGGAGCAGAACCATCTTATTTGCTTTAAGCACTTCCTCTCAAAATCAAATTAAGTAAAATTAATCTTTTGAAGAAAAGCATTCTCTAAATTTTAAGTCACTTTTACGCTTAACTAAACATATGATATTCCTCCAGGCTGAATCCTGGGCCCATCAGGAAAGTCTGAGTTCCGTATGCGACATCAGTTTGTTGCTATGGAAGTGCAGGCTGTGCTATAAATTCCAGCTCCGCAGATTTCCCTTTATTGCAAGTCAACTGAGAATGATTTCTATTTTCTTTGGATCACACTCAGAGAGAATATTTAGTATAAACACTTACTTTCATTAGAATACTTTAGTAATTTATGTCTATGGTTTCCAAACGTTTTCTGCATCATATTTTGCACATGAATAGCATACTTCCAACAATAACATAATTTATTACATGAAGGGATTATTGACCCAAGAGAGGTGAATCAGTTTATCCAGGGAACAAAAATAACTTAAAAAGCTCTGCCCTCTTCCCCACGGGACGCTTCAAGCTTTACCCACCACACCCAACCATTCATTTATATGAATAAACTTTACCAAGTTCAGATATGCTGCCAGTTTTTAAAAAATAAGATTATTATTGAAGAATTTGCTGAGGCGAGAGGTAGGCAGTAGCATCACCTCTGAATAGGATATGCTCAGCCAAACACCATCCTGTGAACGTGGTACATTTAACCAAAGCGCTCCTCTTCCCAAGAGCTCGTTTCAGCAAAGAGTAGGTGTGAGTAAAGGGTTCATGCCTTTGCTTCTCTACTTCTCTGCCTGACTCAGTCAAGCTTCAGAACTCCTCCAGGATTTTTTTCTGATTTATTCTGTTCAGGCTGCTATAACAAAATGCCATAGAGTGGGTGGCTTGTAAACACAGTTTCTCACAGTTTCTCATTTCTCTGGAGGCTGGAAAAGCCGAGACCAGGATGCCAGCATGGTCAGGTTCTGGTGAGGGCCCTCTTCCAGGCTGCAGACTGCCGGCTTCTCACTGTGTCCTCAGGTGGTGGAAGTGGGGAGGAAGCTCTCTGCGGCTTATGTCTTTTCTTAGAGTACTAATCCTATTGGCGAGGGCTCTGCTCTCATGACCTAATCCCTGCCAAAGGCCAGACCTCCTAATATCATCTTGGGAGTTAGGATTTCAGCATACAAATTTTCAGGGGACTTAAACATTCAGTCCATTGCACCCTCTGACACCTTAAACTGGGTTAAGTTCTCCACCTTCAGTCTCTCACTGCTGAACTCCAATACATATATTCTCACCATGGTGAAAAGACTTCACCCTGAGTGCAGGCTCTGTGATCAGACAGCCTGGCTTCAGGTTACCTCTCTGCCAGTTACGCCATGGGAACTAAAGCTTGTGAAATGTTAGCAGTGTCTGGTACATAAATAATACTAGCAACCTGGCCGGTGCGGTGGCTCATGCCTATAATCCCAGCACTTTGGGAGGCTGAGGTGGGAGGATCCCTTGAGGCTGGGAGTTCATGACCAGCTTGGCCAACATAGCAAAACCCTGTCTCTACTAAAAATACAAAAATTAGCCACAGTTGTGTTGGGTGCCTATAATCCCAGGTACTCTAGAGAATGAGGCAGGAGAAACTATTGAACCTGGGAGGCAGAGGTTGCAATGAGCCAAGATCGCTCACTGTACTCCAGCCTGGGCCACAGAGCAAAACTCAGTCTCAAAAATATATAATTAACTGGGCTTGGTGGCCTATGCCTGTGATCCCAACTACTCGGGAGGCTGAGGCAGGAGAATCACTTGAACTTGGGAGGCAGAGGTAGGTGGAGGTTGCCGTGAGCTGAGATCATACCACTGCACTCCAGCCTGGGCGCTGGGCGACAGAGTGAAGCTCTGTCTCAATATGTGTGTGTGTGTGTGTGTGTGTATTTGTGTGTGTGTGTGTGTGTGTGTGTGTGTGTGTGTGTATGCAACTATTAAAATATGATTTAGGAAATTGGTGTACTTCTTTCATTGTAACAACTTTGACTATTTTTTTTTTTAGCTGACGCTTAGAGTGGAGGGTTGTGAAAAATTCAGAGGCCGTATCCAGGATTAAGAGGGATGAACTGGAGATCAAGTGTTGATGTCTGCCTCAGTCTCAGTCCAGGCTGAGGGTGGGGGCTCTGTGCCACATATTTTCTCTTTCTGCATTAGACTAGAAGTGACTTAAAGGTGCTGCTTCATTCAGGCCTTTAATTTGTTGGTCATCTGCTATGTACTAAGCACTGTAGTTTCCATAGCATATACATTAATGAATAAAACAGACAGGGCCCTGGCCTCAGGGAGCTAATGGACTAGTGAAAAAACAAGATAATAATAAGTAAGCTAGAAAATAAAGACAGAATACAACTAGTGATGGGGAGTGCTGTGAAGAAAACCGTGATTGTAGCCACAAAGAATCGAAGGTGGGTCAGAAAGCTACAGTAGAAAAAGTGGTCAGAGGAGGCATCTCCAGAGAGATGGGAAAAGTGTCCCAGCAGTGCAAACAGCATATGCCAGGACCTGAAGTAGAAGAGCCCTTGGCATGTTCAAGGAATTGGAAAGAAGCCCATTTGGCTGCAGTGTAATCAGAAGAGTGGACTGAAATGGTGGGTCGCGGGGAGAGAGGCAGGAGGCAGAGCACATAAAGCAGTGGTTCTCAGCCTGGAGCATGTATCCCAGCTTCCCCAAGAGCCTGTTAAAACAGATTGCTGCCCCACTTCCAGAGTTTCTGATCCAGGAAGTTTGGGGTGGGGCCTGAGAATCTGCATTTCTAACAAGTTCCAGGTGCTGCTGCCGGTCTGGGGACCACTCTTTGAGAACTCATGAGAGAAGCCTTTTTCAGTCCACGGGAAAGGGCTTGGATTTTTTTGGAAGTATTAGGGGGATACCATCAAAGGAGGTCAGAAGTGATAGCCTTATAATTATTATTGTTTGAATGATTACTCAGACCATTATGTGGAGAATTAATTAGAAATTGTCAAGACTAAAAATGAGGAGGCTATTCAGAAAGTTGTTATAGCGGCCAGGGGAGGACAGTGGCAGTGGAGGGAAGAGGAAATTTTCAAGATGAATTTAGGAGTGGCATCAATAGGATCTGCCTGTGGATTATAGAATGGGTAGGAAAGAAGACATGGAGAATGTCAACTGGGCTTCTGGCTTGAGAGATGGAGAAGATGGACAAGGCATGTACCGAGATGGGGGAGATTTGAGGCAGTCACATGTTTAGCAGGGAAAGGAAAAGAATATATTGGACATGTTTTAGACAGGTTAAATTTGAAGAACCATCTCTGAAGACTTAGAGCCTAATAAAAATGATACCTTGAACTTTGGGGACTTGGGGGAAAGGGTTGAGGGTGGTGAGGTATAAAAGAACACAGGTTGGATACACTGCTTGGGTGATAGGTACACCAAAATCTCAGAAATCACTGCTAAGGAACTTATTCATGTAACCAAACACCACCTGTTCCCCAAAAGCCTATTGAAATCAAGAAAAGAAAAAGAGGCTTGGAGCCTAGTATGTATGAACATTTCAATGAGTGAACTAAAAATATTGAAGACAATGACTCCCTACTCAGTGCTAATATGAAAGCTGGATGGGTGCTTGGGGACTAAGCCAGCTCCTCAGCATCTGTCTCTGGGAGTTGGGAGTGCTTCGCAATAAATCACTGCTGCATCACCAGAGCAGCATCCTACACAAATCATTTTAGAAGCAGATCAGTCACCTTTGGAAACCAGATTAGCTCATGGGTACCTGGAAGTTAACAGTATGTGCAACCAAAAGTGGAAGCTCCTGTGGAACCAAGGTTTATCCTAACACTGGGTTTTTAAAATTTGGACTATTGACATTTGAGCTGGATCATTCTTTGCTATGGGAGGCTGTCCTGTGCATTGTTAAATGTTTTGCAGTCTCCCTGGCTTCTACTTGCCAGGTGCCTGTGGTAGCTGTCTCCCAGTTATGACAACCAAAAATACCTTCCGCCGTTGCCAAATGTCCCCTGGGGGGCAAAATCACTCTTAGTTGAGAAACATGGCCCTAAGAGGACTCTGTGATATGTTAGCCCCTTGTGGTGGCCCTTGCTACAAGACTCTCTTCTCCATTTAATGGACTGTCCTTGTTTTCCATCCTAGCCTCTCAGAGCATGTACTTTCTACCTTTCAAGGTGACTTTCAGTCCATCCAAAATGTTAATCCAGGTCAGTGGTTAAAGGGTTGCTGTAACTAACCACTCTCTAAAGAGGCTATATCTAGCCTTAAAGTATTCCCATCAGTGTTGCTGATGCAGGGAACTTAAGGACATCCTGGAGGAGGGAGGAAGAATGTAGCAGGAGAATCTGATGATTATTATGATCATGATAATAATAGTAGTTGCAGCAGCTAACATTTCTTTTTTTTTTTTTTAGTTTTTTTTTTTTTTTTTGAGACAGAGTTTCGCTCTTGTTACCCAGGCTGGAGTGCAATGGCGCGATCTCGGCTCACCGCAACCTCCGCCTCCTGGGCTCAGGCAATTCTCCTGCCTCAGCCTCCTGAGTCGCTGGGATTACAGGCACGCGCCACCATGCCCAGCTAATTTTTTGTATTTTTAGTAGAGACGGGGTTTCACTGTGTTGACCAGGATGGTCTCGATCTGTTGACCTCGTGATCCACCCGCCTCGGCCTCCCAAAGTGCTGGGATTACAGGCGTGAGCCACCGCTCCCGGCCAGCAGCTAACATTTCTATAGGAATTTGCCAAACATGGTGTAAATACTTCAGAAATATTAGCTTACTGAATTCCTCATGGCAGCACTATTATTGGCACTGCTATTATGATTCTTACTTTACAGAGAGTAAACTGAAGTGTAGTGACCTACCCAAGATTATGCAGTGAAACAGCAAAGCTGGGTCCAGATCCAGGCTCTTTACTGTTTCCGAAAGGATAGGCATCTGATGAGAGAATATGGGGCAGGTGTGTATAAAATGCTCTGCCTGTGAAGACACATCACCTTTAATCTTTAATTATACTTGTAAATTTACCAAGTGCCTTCAGTAGAAAATCCCCACAGTTTTAGAAATCGTGATTCCTACCCATGATAAATATTGCAAATGAATGATTATTCATTTATTCACTCATGTCTCCCCTTTCATTCTGTTTAAAGGAGGCATCCAACTTCAGTTTTCTCAGCAAGCACACATGTAGGCCACAGATTTCATTAAGTCACAGTGATTCGTTTTCACAGGCTTGTAACTTTTATTTTGGTACGCAGAAGCAACTCTGCCACATTTTGCTGCTATTTCCAGATTGCATGGAGAAGCCAACACAAACATTTGCATTACTGTGGCAACTGCAGGCAGCTGTGAAATTACAGGTGTGTTCACATGGTTTAGTAGGGATGCGAGCTCACACTTCTTCCTGGAACTCGAGGAGCAAGTAGACTGCAGAGAGCAATGTGCTTGAATGAGGGATATAACACAAGAGTTGTGAGCTGATACTTTGATTGCTGCTTTGGCCCCTGGAAAGATAAGTTCGTGACATTTTCCTTCAAGATGTGCTCTGAATGCGATCCCTATAGCTCAGAAAATATCAGTGGAACTCAGGCTGATGGGGCCTTAAGGGCCATCAAGTATGTGATGACAACTGGTACAGGGTTCCGCATGACCCTGTTTGTGCTACATATATAGATTTTGAAATTCCTTTGAAAAGCGCTTCCATCTGGTGAATCTCTCTAAGGAGAAAAGTTTTCGATTGATGCATTCTAGCATCTGAAGGAAAAAAATTCTTCATGCTGTTCCTGAGAAGATCGAAAATTTGCATCAACAAGGCAGGTGCTTTCATCTGCTTTAGTTTCATTTTGATAAGCATTACTCCCAGACCAAGACTGTCAAATGGGCTGTTGCTGTTCTTGAACATTCCCTTTGGCTTTGTTGAATCATTCCTCTCCCATGTGTCAATAATGATAAAAATAATGAAATGGCTAAATCGGACACTTAACCACGTGCTTATCATTTTCCATGAATAATTAAACCCCTCAACCCCATGATATAGGAACAATCATTGTCCCCTGATTGACATTTACACATGAGAAACTACAGGCTTAAAAAGAGGAGTCGGCTGCCCAAGGTCACAAATGAGGCAGCAAGGGAGGCAGACTCGAACCTTGGACTCATTCTTGGGCACCCATTGTCTTCTATGAACTGCTTCCTGCCCATAAATATCACAAGCCCAAGGAAAAGTAGCAGCAGGATGGCTTGTCTGTGTGCTTCTTGCACATGTCTGTACAGCAACCCAGGTGTCCAGTGCTCAGCAGGTTGCAAACCTCCCTAGACATGTCTGAGGGCAAAGTGTCTGTGAATCTTCTTCATTCCCTCTCTTCACACGGCCTGGAGGCACCCTTCATTGAGTTTGCATGAGAAGCATCGAAACCTCAGGGTGCTCCAGGGCTTATCCTAGCAGCTGCCACAGCAAACTGTCAAGAGGAACAAGTAGGTGCATGAGCAAGTGCCAGGTCTGGCCAGTGCTTGCACTGCTCCGAAGCTCTTAGTAAACAATTAACTTTAAGTGTGTTTTCTCTGCCAGAACCCATTAGGGCAATCAATATTGGCATCTCTCTTTGCATGTTTAGTAAGAGTCCTGTTCCTGAACCTGCCCTGCAGGGAAGGTACCTTCAAAAATTCTTGAAGGCTTTATAGACATTAATAAATTAAGTCTCCCAACAGCTCTCCCTGCAAGAAAACACAGAGAACAGAGCTGTTCAGGTTGGTGGGGGGAGAGGGAATAAGAGAGAGGGCAGGTGTGCAGAGAGGACCCCCCGTCAACCCCTCCCCACCCTGACACGGCATCAAGACCCCTTAGGCACCTTGGCAAAACCTGCATAATACAGTTTCAAAACCACCAGTCAGTCTTGACCTACCTCCTCCTTCTGTCTTCTTTGTCACTCTGTCTCACAGTTACCTAGTACAGGGCCTGACCCTTGGAAGAGCTCAATAAATTTTTGATCAGGTTGGTATGACTTGGTAAAAAATAATCACTGTTCTTTGGCGTGTCCTACTTTGCTCTAAAAAATGTTACGTGCATATAAGAATTCAGAGGAGTATGTTAAACCCCACAGAGGAAACTTGGCAAGAAAACATGTTCAGGCAAATGTCTTCTAAAGACTCTCCTTTTGCCCCCTCCTCATCCCCTTGCCCTCCTGCTTCCTGCCCTGTAGCAGGGCCCTACAACGGTAATTAAACAACTTTGACTTGATGCTAATTTCTAGGATAACGTTCCTATCTCCATCCCTTAGTTGTTCCCAAATGCTCAGCCTGTTTCCTCTTGACAGGGACTGGCTGGCCAGCCTATGTATTGTGAGAGATATGACCCAAGTTCCTGGCAGAGGGACTGGAGGTTGGGGCTGCTGGGCAAGGATCAGGCTCACCCTCTCACCCTCACCCAAGCTTCTCCCTTAAGGCACAGGTGGTGCCACATCGCCAGAAGGACCCTTCTCAGTTCCTGATGCTACTCACTAGCAGAACAGCTGGTCTGCTGTGCGGAGAGGCATTTGGCAGGTGTGGGGGACAGAGATGCTTCTGTGTGACACCCAGCCACGCCAGGGAAATACTGGAGGGAGCCACTGGGGAAAGAGCGTCGCTGCCTTCCAATCCTAAAGAATGTTCATCTCCACCGTTTTCTGTGGAAGAATGAGTTGCAGCAGCACAATTGTTTTAATAAGAGTGATTTTGCCTGTCAGATGGCCAGACTTTTTTCATTAGTCCAATGAGGAGTGTGCCAGCTAGTGGCCAAGATGAATGAATTGAGATTGTTTGAATTACTGAGCTCTGAAATAACAAGATCTCCCCAGTCCATCTCTGGAACCAATACCAAATGTCATCAGAGGTCAGCTTCTGGTCTATGTCTTAGCTTTAGACAGGTGCACACTTAAACCATTCATGAAAAATGATAGTAGTTTGTTTCCTTAATTTCGTGGTTTAACAAAAAAAAAGTGCATGAATTTAGGCCCAGTCCTTATTCCAGAGGCAGAGATGTAGGTATCTAACCATCGTTCCACCACCTACTAGATGAGCTTCCCTGGAAAGTGGGAATAATAATTCCCCCCTTGCAGGGCTGTCAAAGTTTAGTCGGGTAACTTCAGTATTCCCCAAAGTTTCTATTATGCAGAAAAGGATTCTGTGGCTAAGTAGATTTGGGAAACACCACGTTGAAAGTAAGCAGGTTTCTTTACTGTAGAATTACTCAGAGCCTTCGTCATACTTATATACAACAGGAAATTTCCTGGAAGGGGCCTGAGTAAATGGCATTTTATTTAACTGTGACAGCCTTTATTTTATTTTTTTAAGGAACATCTTGCTATATCCAGAGAAAATTTTGGGGACATGCTAGACAATACAACAAATTTAACCTCATGCCAACATAGGTTAGGGCAATTGCAACCGTTTATTAAGTACAGTACCCACTATGTTTTGGGTACAGTGCAGTATAAATAATAATTGAAGAATGCAGTGTGCTAGCATCTCAACGGGAAATGTATTTACATAGATGTCTCCCAGACGCTCTTTAAAGGCACCGGCTTACTGGGTTCACAGAACAGCTCTGTCCTGATTTAAAGGGAAAACAATCTGCTTCTAGGACTAGGTTTCCCTCTACACCCATATCCACATGTAAACTACTAGCTTGTCCTTCTTGACCTGACCCAGGAGCCACCCCAAGTCCATTCTGTCAATTCCTTTAACAGGTTATCTGGTCCTTTCTCATATAACCTTCAGGAATCTCTGTTATTTGCTTAGAATTATTTCAGCCCAAGTTTGAACTCCCAAACTTCAGCCTCCTACCCATATGATGGGTTCAGCTTTTATAGTTGGAGAAACTGAGGCACAAATAACTTATATCCCTGCTACCTCATAAAGGCGGAAATGAGATGGAGAGATTAAATGAGAAACTTTATTAAGAATAGCCAATTCTTCTGTAGCACTTTGTATGCACCAGGCTCTGTTGAAGGGGCTCCAGTATATATGATTTGTGTCATCGCTATGACAGCCCCATGGGTGAGGTTCTGTTATTACCTCCAAGGCACAGGGAGGTTGCATAAGTTGTCTAAGTGACCATGTGCGAGGCAGGGTGTGAACGTGGGCAGGCTGGGAATCCCAGACCCACACTCTTAACCCCTCACCTTCAGGCCTAAACAGTGGCTGCCACATAGCAGATGTCTACTGATGGACATTTCTTCTCCCCCACATTCTTTTCCCTGCTAAACTCTCTCTTACGATCTTACTAATCAATTTATTCTCCTCTCTAGTACCTTCTTGCTTATTAGTTTCATTTGTTTCATCATTCATATGTTTAGCACATAAAGACCACATAGCACTAAGTCCTGGCAGTTCATGAGATTATCGTGGGGCTTTGAAGTGGGGATTTAATTGGATTGGGTAGGGGAGAGGGAAGTGCTGGCAGTTTCATACCTCTCAGGGAACTGCAAGCAGCGCCAGCTCTGCTCTGTAGTGAATAACATAGTAATTGGACCCTCGATATATATATACCTTCACCTCTCATTTTACACCAGAGAGCCGTATCTTACTGCAAGTTCACATTTCTCAGGTTTTTATTGTGTCTTGGAAGGGTATGGTCCAAGGAATTCTTGGTCTGCTCTTTTCTCAGCCTAGGTAGGAGCCAAGGAGCTGTTTGTCTGAATCATGGTGAAGGAACTCACAACGTGCCCAGATTGATAAGGTGCTTTTTTCCACCCTCAGCGTGAGGATGAAGGGGGTTGGACAAAGATTCGCCCTGATCTTCTGAACAGCACACATCTTTCTAGCTTCTGGATGAAAGAGTAAGTCAGGGCACTGGGAATAACTAGGAACAGTTGATCCTACTCAGCGTGTTAAGGGGAACCTGGGGCTTTAGGCAGAGACACCTCTGTGGAAAGAGAATCGCTGTTATAGCTGAAGCCGTGGGTGTTCACACAGCCAGGTGTCTTTGAGCCCCTTTTTTTCTCTTTTCATGACTCATCACATTTTAAAGCCATCCAGGAATTGACCTGGTAAAAAGTGGTAGCAATAGTAACAAATAATAACATTTACAGTGCCCGACACTGTGCCAAGCTGTCAACACATGCAATGTCACTTCATCATCCATCTGAACTATGGAAAAGCTGAGACTTGGAAAGATGAAATAATGTGCTCAAGGACATAGAGTAGATGAGGGGTTGTCAGAATTAGGAACCCAGGGCTTTCTGACTCCAAGGCCCCAGGAGAGAGAATGCCCACTCATATAAAGTTATCCACCTCTCATTAATTGAATGTTACCATTTCACAGACTTGGCTTACACTTGTAACCCTAGTGCTTTGGGAGGCCGAAGCTGGAGGACTGCTTGAGCACCATAGTTTGATAGCAGCCTGGGCAACATAGCGAGACTTCATCTCTACAAAAATAAAAAATTAGCTGGATGTGGTGGTGCATTCCTGTAGTTCTAGCTACTCAAGAGGCTGAGACGGGAGGATTGCTTAAGCCCAGGAAGTTGAGGGTACAATGAACTATGATGGCGCCACTGCACTCCAGCCTGGACAGCAGAGACCCTGTCTCTTAAAAGAAAAAAAAATGTTCCAGGGCAATACCTCGAAGGAAAACATCTTTAATTCCATCACAAAGTCAGGCAGTGCCACAAAGGGGCCTGCCTGGAGTGTGGTGACTGGTGTTGCTATTCCACCCGGATCTCTACTGCCCACAGCTGGCTTGGTTCGCAGAGGCACTTAGCAGAATTGCAGGGACACTCAGGTTTCTCACTGATCCCAAGAAGCCCAGAAAATGGAGGCAGTTTCTCAGTCTTTTGGCAGAGACAGACTTGTGGCCCCACGACTCCAGCCTCAGGGAAGATGTGTTAAGTCTTTAGCAATCCTCAGATTAGCAGGGACCAGGGAGGCAACACCAGGAGGCAACAGCCGTCTAGTTTTGTGGGAAATTGAGTTTCAGAGCCATAGAATGTTAGGTCCCTTCAAGGCACCTTAGGAATTACCTAGGCCAAGATTTTTCAAACTTTAATTTTGCCCAAGTGAAATCCTACCTAGAACTTAAACACCCACTGTGGATAGATAAGAGGAAAACAGGACTCCTTGCTCCTCCCACCATTCAGCAGAACCTCCGTGCCTGCAGTAGAGTTTGAGACTTACTGATCTCAGCTGCGTCTCTTGTCAGCTCAGAGCCTGAAACGTAAGCGAGGTTAAACAAGCTCCTCCAAAGCTCATCCAGGTCATTAGTCCAGTGAGCGGTAGTGAGCTGGTGTGCCCCAGATGATTTCTAGATCTGAAAAGGTGGAGTTGGCTCTGCCTCATCCCACCCCCAGGTTAAACTGAGTTTCCTTAGGCAGGGTGGAAAGCCCCAGGCATCTTCTTTGAATGGTTGATGCCATTTAGGCTGTCTCAACTCCCTCCTGTGAGATTAAACCAATCTCTTATGAGGGGTTAGGAACTATGAGGGGGTGGTGGATCCTGAAATAGCTTGAAGAGCTTAAGAGCCCTGGACTAAAGCAAGAACAAGGGTGATTTGCAATGCTGGGGGCGGGGGCGGGGGCGGGGAGAGGTCAGAAGGTGGACCACCTCCACTCCTCCCACCATTTGGCCCAGAGTCAACGTTAATGAGAGAGCTTAATAAGGCATTTATTTAACCTGGAAAATGCCCAATGGTTTCAGCCCTTATAGTATAGAAATCCTAAATCCTATCTCTTTTCCTGTACTTGGCCCCTCCCCAGAACTTTGTGATTGGTTCCAAGAGAGAAAATAAACCTATTTGGTGGAGAATGGCTGTGCACTAAAGTTGCCCTGCTAGTGGTGCTTCTAGACCTCATGGTAGGTGAGGATTTGGACACAACTTGCAAGATATGAGGGTTGACCCAGCTTTTCCCAGAAAGGCGTGGGTGGATTCTGTTGAACTGGCACATCAGGAGTTTCACTGGGGTTAATGTTTTAACCATTGTGTCAATATACTTAATGACGCTTTGTTTGAACATTCTATGACAGAATGGAAGCATTTTTAACTAGCAAGTTTTGTTTTATTTTTAAGTGAGAGAATAGCAGTAAGATTTACCTAGGTGCACTTTGTACTATATTGGAAAGTTTACATTTTGAAAAACCAAATATATTTAGACCAAAGAAATAGCTAGACTTTATGCCTTGAGAGCTTTGCAACTCTTTCAGTTCCTTATAATCATTTCAAGAGCGAAGGGTCTGTTTCACTCTCCCAGTGCTTCCTGGACTGTGTAGTTTTCATTTGGGAGATTCACTACTGGGGGCTTTTGTTCAGAACCTGTGTTGGACTGAGTGGCTTTGGACTGGGTCTCACTGGGCGTCTTCTGCTGCTATGGTGAGGAGAAAACGTCTGCAGCCCTCACAGCCCGGCTCCTCCAACACTTTGGGGTGTGGCCTTGGGTAGGAAACCATCTTCCTCTGTCATTTCCTCATCTGTGAACGGGGGATGAGGGTAGTGCCTGCCTCCTGCGGTTGTGGTGAGGACTCAGTGAGGTAAAGGCTGGTCCTAGTTCAGAATAAACCCTCAGTAATTATCGAATATTGTTGTCACTGTTACCACCAACACTGTCACCCCACCGCTAGCTGTCTCTTATACCAGAAACTCAAGTCGTAGGATTTCAGAGTTGAAGGAAACCCTAGTAATTCCTGAAGGCCCATTAGAATCCCCAAGGGTGCTTTAAAAGGAACCTGTTCCTGAGTTGCACACAAGACCCAGTAAATCACAAGGGGGTCTGGGAATCCGCTCTGCTGAGAAGCAGTGCAGGAGATTGTAATGTGCAACCAGAGATGAAGTCCCCTTTCCCTTGCCTGAATCTCCTCTCCAGCAACCTTCACAAGAAGTCTGCGGACTTCTCTTGAAAACCTCCTGGCCTGGGGAGCTCACTGTCACCTGAGACAATGCATCCCATTTTGGACACCTCAGGCTATATAAATTTGTCTTCATATTGACCTAAAGGAAGGGGCTGCTTCTGACCATGAGGAGGCAAAACAGAGTAATGGAAAGAGAGCAAGCTTTGAGCTTTGAGGTCAGAAGACATGGGCTTGAATTCCACTCTAGCACTTGTTAGCTTTGTGGTCCTGGATAAGTGGTTTGCAATTTTCTTCTCCCTTTCCTCTTCCAAATCACCTTCTTTCAAATGTTTGAGCCCTATCCTTCCAGCCTTCTCCTAGCCTCCCTGAGTGATAGACCTTCATTTCCCTTATCACTTCGGTCACATGCCCAGCTCCGCCCATGCACATATGATACCCCAAAAATGCATAGGATTCCCCAGATGTGGTTCTGGGTCAGGGAGACATCAGGGCTGGCAAGGGCTGGGAGAATGGGCCAGAAAACCAAAGAGTGAGCTATGAGGGGAGAAGAGGAACACAGACTGGCATACCAGATCCCCAGCCCTCACCTCCGTGGTCATTTGGCCAGGCTGACCCCTGGTTCTGATAGTTCTGGGACCAAACCATGGCTTTTGCCCTTGTGCCAGGAGAAGTGATGAATGTAATCATTCTGGCCACATCATTGAAGGAGCTAGATGGGGTCAGGGCCAGCTTTCCCTCTTGTTCACTTTGTCCAGGGCTGACAGCAGAGCTTGCTGGAGGGTAGGTAAGCAGGAATATGTGTCCCTTTTTACCCTTCCCAGATGCAGCATCCATCTTTATGACATCATTCCCTCTCCCACCTCAGATTCGGGGTATCCTGAGAACCAAAATGCCTGGGTCATCCTCAGTCACACACAGTCTTTTCAGTCCAGAAGCAAAGACTCTTCTACCCACTGTGTAAGTCAGAAAGAGAAATGAAAAGGTTTTGAGATCTGATTTCTGACCTGAAAATCCTTATTACTAGCTACTTGTCTTCAGAAAGTTTGTTTAACCTCCCTTAGCTTCAGTTCCTTCATCTGTAAAAAATTGAGACATAAGTAGCTCATACCTCATAGATTGCAGGGAGAATTAAATGATATAGTGTATATAAACTCTTAAAGTGATTGATATGTGTCGGCTTCTTGGGGGAAGGAGATGTGAGGGTGAATGATTGATTTCTCACCCCACCACCTGTGAGAGCAGAGCAAGACAGGCTGGGCTTGCCCATCACTCTGCCTTTCAACCCCCTGTGGGGGACGTAGGCTTCAAATGAACATTGCCATCCACACGCCTGTAAAGCTGGCCAGCGTTACCCTGGGGCAAATCTAAATAGAACGTCAAGGGAATTTGAATTTTACAGAGGAATTGTGAAAGTCTTAGAGAACATTTTGCTGGTTTTTAAAACTTTTTATAGGTCACAGCTCAGTAGCCTTTCAGTTTCATGAACGTTGCCAGTGTTTTCCATTTAGCATAGAAAGTGTGGTCAGATTTGCATAAACATCACCTGGGAACTTGTTTGAAGCACAAGTTCTCAGACCCCTCCCCAGACACACTGAAACCCTGGGGGTGCGGCCCAGCAGTCTTTAATGAGCCCTGCAGGTGCTTCTCAGGGCTCCCATTTGAGAACACTGGTCTAGGGGTTAGCAGAGTGGCCCCTCCCTTCTCCCCTTCCTCCTACTCTTGGCAGTTTTGAGGTCCTCATGACCAAGCCCGGATCTCTAGCTATGTATTTTCAGCACTTCCATAGTGTGAAGACAGCTCCTGAGAGAATGACTCATCATCTCATCCTGGGAGATTCATGTATTCATGTCCCAGCAGGTGTAATCCAAATCCAAGCCTAGGCCTGGAAAAGAGTTAGGAAGCAAACATCTGTTTTGAATGTTCAGACAGCCACGTCAGTTATCTCCCTGCACCTCAGAGGCTTCCTTCCTGATCTCCTGACCACAGTAATAGTCCCCTGATGGCTAATGATAATAGCAAATATTTATCAAGCTCTATCTCTGTTGGAAAATACCATTCATTATTTATTTTCCATTTAATCCTCACAACAGCCCGGCAAGGTAGGTGCTATTAATATCTTATGTCCTTCATGGTGAAACAGCCTTAGAGAGGCTAAATCATTTGCCCAGGATTGCATAGCTAATAAATGGGAGATGAGAGACTTGAGTTCACGTCAGACACCAGATTCTGTAAATTTTCAGCCAGACTTCCCTTCAGCCAGGAGTATGCACAAAGGAATATATTCTAGGTCTCTGATTTTTAAACTTTATCATGGATCAGGATTACTGAAGGTTATCTTAAAATGCAGATTGCTGGACCCTAGTCCCCAAGGGTTAGATTCAGTACTACTAGGTTGAGGCCTGGAAATTCTCATTTCTAGCAAGCTCTCAGTTATTGCTGGTGCTGCTGGTCCAGAGACCACACTTAAATAATCACTTCTTTAGGGTGGTGTTTCTCAACCAGGGCTGTACATTAGAGTCATCTGAGGAATTTCAGATTCAATTGCTCGAGTGTGAGACACTGCCATTCTATTTTATTAATGCTCCCAAGATAATTCTAATGCACAGCCAGCGTTAAGAAACACTGCTGTACTCAAAGGAAGACTACTAATTGCTTTTTATAGCTTTGGTTCTTGAGTCCTGTGTCCATGTTTCTCCAACAGTGGCATGCATGCTGCCGGGAGACTCAGTGTGTGCCGGGGGTACCAACACTGCGAGATAAATAGTCCTCATTAATTTCATTTCAATATTTAGGAGAATTTTAGTGTTTTCTATGAAACAACATCTATTATGGAGTATAACGCAAAGTGTTCATGAACTATTAATGTAAAACGTAATGTAAATGGGATTTCGTCCACTTCTAAGAATCTAGCCAAGGAAAATTGTCAGACATCAACTGCCAAAGATAGGTACAAAAAGAGTCATCTAAGTATTGTTTTGAGCCTGTGTGATGGCTGTATGATGATTCATTGTTGAAAGAATATCTAATACTCATAACGTCAAGTACAAAAAGGAAGATACAAACTGAATATATAGTACGATTCTAATTGTACTTTTAATAAAACTATGCACACACACAGAAAAAAGAGAGGAAGGTAACACAACGGAACATTACCAGTGATTTTTTTCTTGATGGGATTATGGGTGATAATGATGTTTATACTTGATAGCATTTTCTAATCTTTTTTTTTTTTTGAGATGGAGTCTCTCCCACTGTCACCCAGGCTGTAGTGCAGTGGTGCGATCTCAGCTCACTGCAATCTCTATTTCATGGGTTCAAGCAATTCTCCTGTCTCAGCCTCCTGAGTAGCTGGGACTACAGGTGTGTGCCACCACGCCCAGCTAATTTTTTTATATTTTTAGTAGAGACGGGGTTTCACTATGTTGGCCAGGATGGTCTCAATTTCCTGACCTCGTGATCCACCCACCTTGGCCTCCCAAAGTACTGGGATTACAGGTGTGAGCCACCAAGCCCAGCTGGCGTTTTCTAATTTTTTAACAATATTACTTTTATGATTAGACCAAAAGAATTTGTGTAGGCAGTCACCTACTCTTGTAAATATATGTTCTATAATATCTACCTGAAATACAAAGCATACATTTGTAGGTTAGAAGTTTTTTCAGAGAATTAGAAAACATCTTAAAATTGTTCATTAAGGTCCCAATGGGTGCTAATGACTTTGGGCCCTGGAAATGTTAGAATCATCATAGGAAAGTAGGAAGATTCTACTGGGCAAAAGGGCTTTTGCTCTGCAGAGTGGTTCTTGCTCTGCAAGGCAGCAGGTGTTCCTAGAGGCCTCTCAGGATGCATGGGGTGGGCGTGGGGCTTTTATCCTCTCCTCTAGTGAGTACGTACTCCTTCACAGTGCTTCTGTGTGCTATCACCAAAGCATCCACTGTAATTAATGTATCATAGATCAAATGCACCCTAGTAAAGGGAACTTAGCAATGTTCGTATAGTGTGCAAATATGCAGGAGGTAAGAAAGTCAAGCATATGTAACTTTTGAGGACCACCTATAAATATTAATAAAGAAAGAACATATGGAGAAAACTGTTGTATTGCAAAACACGAAGCCTATGTGCCTTCATCATCCTCAGAAGTCTGTTCATGCTCCCTGGGATTCCCTTCAGAAAATAAGCAAATGATGCCTTCTGCACATCTGTGTGAAATGGAGAACCAAAAACAGGGACTACCCCATGCCAGTGCTTGCTGGGGCTGGGAGAACAAAGAAGCTGAAAGGATGAGGTACTCAGAGACGGTGTTACTAGAGTAATGATTTTCCAGTACGGCCAAAAGACATTTTCTATGCAACCAAGCCTCACTTGGCCTTACAAAACAAAAGTGTTTTGGCCAGAGCTTGAATAACAGCTGGGACTGATGACCCAATGTAAAGGAGCAGGTGGCAGGCCAGTGGACCCCACTCTGGAGTGGCCCCATGGTGGACAGAGCCCCTCCTCCCTAAAATGGCAAACACCTGTCCCAAGGAAGGCCACCTAGCCAGAAATGCCCGCCATCTGCTGTAATCAAATTTGCAATCACAGGCAACATTTTCTCTCAACGGCTCCAGGCTGGCTATATAAATAAATGCAATGAATAGGGCTCCTCAGGTGAGTAGAGCATCTTCCATGTGTGAGGAACAAACATTACTGAGCTGCTGCCATATGGGAATCTCAGTCCAGTTGTGCCAGGTCTTCCAAGTTATTCCAAGGAAGCAAGAATTCTTCATCTTGGTGCTATACTTTCCAATTTCTAAATGTTGGCAGCATTTTAAAAATATTAAGTAGTCTGAAGATGACAGTCCTGCGGGCTGACTTTGGCCTGCAGCCATCAGTGTCTTATCTCTGCTTGTGAATGTCGCGTTCTAGAGAGGCCATTGCTTTAGCCACCTGTGTCTTCTTCCTCCTCTTCCCACTCTGGCCTCACCACCACCAAATTCCAAAAGATCAGTTTCCTGAGCTTGGAGATTCTTCTCCTCAAAAGTCGTGTTTCTTAAGGACCTTAAAATTGGCTACGGATCTAACAGTAATTTATTTCAGTTGAGGACTTTTTAAACTCTGTGAGTAACCATTGAGAAGTACCTTTTGGATGTTGAAGTTAATTGAGAAAATAATTTTAAAGGAATTGCCTTGGTTTTTTAGGCACAGAGGGTATATTATTTGGGAAGTAGATGCTTCAGAGAGGGTGGGATCTAAGTTTAAATCTAGCTTCACCACCTGTATCACTTAAGCATGTGATGCAGCCTCTCTCAGTTTCTCATTATTAAAAAAAAAAAAAAAAAAAAAAACCTTTAGACAGATTACATTTCATGGAGTTTATTCAAGCAAACAATGATTCATGAATTGGGCAGCCCTCAGAACCAGAAGAGGTTCAAAAGGACTCCAGGGCTGCTGCTTGGTTGGATAACATTTATGGACAGAAAAAAGCAAAGTACAAAAAATAGAAGTGACGTATAGAAACAGCTGGATTGGTAACAGCTGGGCATTTGCCTTATTTGAACCAGGTTTAAACAGTTGTCTGTCTGTGGTTCAGCTGCTGTGATTGGCTAAGACTAGGCTACTTGCTGCGGGAGTAGGATATACCGTTTACACATCAAGTTGGGTTCATTATGTACTGAGAAATCTTTAGCCCAAACTTAAAGTGGAGGAGGTGGCTTTAGGCCAAACTTAATTTAACAGTATTTTTTCATCTACAAAATAGGGAAAACAACTGCAGAGTTTGTTGGTTTGGGGGGTTAAGGATATTTACATGTCTGGTGCCACTAGATGCTCAGGAAATAGAAGTTTCTCTTGGGAGCCAATGTAATTGAGATTTTTAATTGCAAATGATAGAATATAGTAACCACATAAAACTTTTATATATTTAATTTTAGAACTTAAGAAATCCTTTATATTCAGAATTTTCTTTGTAGTAGGTAGTATTGCAGTTGAGATGTGAGAATGTGGAAAAACAGAGAGGGTGAGAGGATGAGCCTTGTGGGTGTCTGCACCTGGGGGAGGTCCTAAGGTCAACTCCCCGTGCTGCTGACTTAGGGATAACATGACCTTATCATTCAGTTTAACTCCTTTGCTTATTGCTGAATTCCTAGTACCTAGCATAGCCCAAAACAAATAAATGTTTGCTATTATTATTTTTTTAATTAATGAATGAACAAAGGGTATATAATGGGAGTTTTATTTGGCAAGGATAACTCCTGGCTCCACAGCTATGTTCAGATTATACCCTGTCACAGACAGGGCCAGCTTCACAGGCATGAAACCTGCACTCAGAGGGGCCCCATGCTTGGTTTAAGACTCTCCTGTTGCCATCTTGAAGTGCTTAATAATTTTAAACAAGGAGCTCTGCAAATTATGTAGCCAGTCCTGATCAGAGCATAACAGTAAACACAGGAATGTCAGTGCATAAATCAAAATGTATAAACTCATGGTCTCTGGAGCCAATCAAATATTTTTGACCCACAGAGTGCTTTTTAAATATAAATAAACTCTTAATATAAATAAACGTTTTCCTTGGAATAGTCGATTTATGAAAAACTTGCAAAGATAGTACAAAGAGTTCCCATATGTCCCTCACCCAGTTTCCAATATTGTTAGCATCTCACAAAACATTTGTCACAGCTGAGGAACTGACATATGAAATTCCTGTTATTAAACTCCACACAGTATTCAGATTTTGCTCGTTTTCCCCTAACGCTCTTTTTCTGCTCCTGGATTCCATCCAGGATACCACGTTACATTTAGTCAGCACATCTCCTTAGGCTCGTCAGACTTCCCGTGTTTTTGATGAACTTGACAATTTTGAGGACTACCAGTCAGATATTTTGTAGAATGTTCTTCAGTGTTGGTTTCTGTGATTTTTTTTTTTTTTTATGGTTATACAGGGCTTATGGGTTATGGGGAGGGAGACCACAGAAGTGAAGTGACTTATATCAGAGCCATATCCTCTGAACACGATTTGTCACTGTTGATGTTAACCTTGATCACTTGGTCAAGGTCATGTCTGCCAGGTTTCTTGACTGTAAAGCCACCCCTCCCCTGTACCATACCCTGTGGAAGCAAGTCACCACGCATTGCCGACACTCAAGAGTGGCATCTCTTTGAACAGGGAGTATTGACATAAATTATTTGGAATCCCACTGCACAAGAGATTTTTCTTTTCCCTATTTCCTATCCAACCATTGATTTATATCAGTGTGGACTCACAGCTATTTATTTTATACTTTGGGTTATAATGCAAAACCAGTCCATTTATTTTTTTGCTCAAATTGTTCCAGTTTGGGCCATTCAGGAGCTCTTTCAGGTTGGCTCCTATGCCCCCATTGTTGTGGGTTTTTTTGGTTTGGTTTTGTTTTTGACGGTATTTCGGTCTTGTTGCCCAGACTGGTGTGTAATGGCGTGATCTCAGCTCACCGCAATCTCTGCCTCCCAGGTTCAAGCGATTCTTCTGCCTCAACCTCCCAAGTAGCTGGGATTATAGGCATGCGCCACCATGCCCGGCTAATTTGGTATTTTTAGTAGAGACGGGGTTTCACCATGTTGGTCAGGCTGGTCTCAAACTCCCTACCTCGAGTGATTCACCTGCCTTGGCTTCCCAAAGTGCTGGGATTACAGGCATGAGCCACCCCACCCAGCCTCGTTGTGTTTTTGTTAGCACTTACTTTCTTAGTGTTTTCCCGGTTAGTGTGTTAGTAAACACACTAAGGTGTTCCAAGCCATCTTCTATATTTCCTGCCTCAGTCCTAGAATCAGCCATTTTCTCCAAGGATCCCCGATTCCTTTTATTAAAAAAAAAAAATGGTGGCTGGGCACGGTGGCTCATGCCTGTAATCCCAGCACTTTGGAAGGCCAAGGCGGGCAGATCAACGGAGGTCAGAAGTTCGAGATCAGCCTGGCCAACATGGCAAAACCCCGTGTCTACTAAAAATACAAAACAAAATTTAGCCGGGCATGGTGGCACATGCCTGTAATCCCAGCTACTCGGGAGGCTGAAGTAGGAGAATTGCTTGAACCCAGAAGGTGGAGGTTGCAGTGAGCCTAGATTGTGCCACTGCACTCCAGCCTGGGTGACAGAGCAGGACTCTGTCTCAAAAAAAAAAAAAAAAAAAAAAAAAATGGTATTGGAAACCAAGCTTCGTATGTTGCGTGTGCTTAGTGCCACGAGAGTGTTTTTCTTTCCTTCTTTTTTAATTTTTAAATTTGAATTTTTAAAATTAAGCTGTCAGCTTATAGAGTCAACTTCCAGGCTGATTGAACTGTATAAAACTAAATAATGCTAATAAATAAAATGTTTGAAAATATTTTAATGTTCTCAAATTAACTAAAATTTAACCATGGGGAGTTTTCATATAAGAATCTAGATTTCTGGATTCTCTTGAAAAAACCAGGAAGTCTGGCAGTCCTAGACCTATATTCCTGCTGGCCAACACTCAGCTGAGGCTTAGAGGCTTTTTTCCTTTCCTGCACAATACACACTCCAGGCTGGTACAGTCCATGCCACTCCCAGTCATATCATACCCGGCCTACTTTACTCACTCATGTTCCTTTGCAATCCCTGAAGGCATGTGAACATGTGATACCTGGTTTAAGACATATTCAAGTAAATAATTTACTTGAATTAGTTCATGAATTTAGCTTGACTTTGACCCAGTGATAAGGTTTTAGAGCTACATTTCTGGTTTCATTCCTAGCCCTTCACCTTACCTTCACTGGATCTTACATGCAAATGCAGTGACTCACCGTTTCTTGCTCAGTGCTGCCTTAAACCCTCCGTGTCAGGTGAAAAAAGTCCTCAGCATCCACTCACAGTCTTTCCCTCAGATCCTTTTTGTCTGGGAAGATCCCCCAACAGTTGTATTCCTTTCTCAGATTCATTTCAGAAGGGTCGCTGTTCCCTTTGGCTCTGCAAAGGCCCCCCCCTCAAGTTGGGCTCCAATTATTGTTCTATCTGGGTCCCCCAGGCTGTCCAAAGAGGATCAGTGACTTTGCTCTCTTCTTCCTTGTCCCCTCCGCCTTCCATTATGTATCTCAGGATGATTTGTCAACCAAATCTGGCTTATTGCAGACTTGAATAACTCTGGAAAACTACCTGTTTGACACCTTTCTATTTAGATGAAAATAACCACATAAATACAAATGTACAAAACAGTTTGGAGAGGGACATGCTTCTTCCTGAGGATCAGTGAAAATCGGATCGATGCATTTCTCTCTGAGATCTGCAAGGTGTGAATAGATAACTGTATAGTAATGTTCATGGTAGCCTTACTGCCTTACACATGGCTTGGTTAAACATGGGCTTATAGCAATTCCATGGCGATCTTTCTACCAAGCAGTGGCTTTCAGATTGTGACTCAAGGGCCAATGCTCGGAGTTGGGAAATGTAAGGGGAACCCAAACAGGGGGAGCTCTTCACCAGGCCCACATCACTCAGGTTTCTATGGTTATTTGTTTATTCACTGGCCTAGTCTGTTCAGGCTGCTACAACAAAAATACCACAAACTGAGTGGTATATTTATACACAACAATATTTATTTCTCCAAGATCAAGGTACTGACAGATTCAGTGTCTGGTGAGGCTTTGCATCCTGGTTCATAGAGGGCAGTTTTTGCTGTAACCTCACATGGAGGAAGGAAAAAGGACCCTCCTTTTTAAAGGCACTACTCCCATTCATGGGGTGTCTGCCTTCATGACCTAATCACCTCGCAAAAGGCCCACCTCCTAGTACCATCAGCTTGGGGATTAAGATTTCAACACATGAATTTGAGGGGGGCATAAGCATTCAATCCATTGCATTCAACTCAATCATTACTTATGAAGAACCATTGTGCTCTGGTATGCATTCAGTGCCAGGTTATAACTGAACAAGAAAGATCCCTGATATTGCAAAATTTTCAGTCTCCTAGGAGACAAAAAAAAAAAACAACAATGGACAGTTAAAAGATGATGTGGTAGCATTGTCATGGGAGAAGTGGCGGGTGTTATGATATGCCTAACTAGACTGAGGGTGAGCTGGGCAGGGAGGACATTCTAGAGGAAGTGATAAATTAGTTGTGGTTTGAATAACAAATGGGAGTTAGTCAGGCAAAATGGACAAGCTGAGGAAGAGGTTTCCAGCTGCCAACCCTCCAGTATGTAGCAATGCCCAGAAGCAAGTGAGCAAGACGATTGTAGCTTCAGATAACTGGAGTATTACATGCAAGTTGGGAGAATCCAGAGATGATGGTGGACCACTGCATGTGTGAAATCATAAAGGGTCTTGCCTGCATGTGAATAGCTTTGATTTCACCTGCTTTCGAGTTTTATGCAGAAAAACAGACTTCCTGGTTATATTTGCATATGAGGAAGATCCTTCATCTGCCAAGTGGAGATTGAAGAATGCAGGAGTAAAGAAAAGAAGCTCAATCACAATGGAGCTGCATAAACCAGGCAGGAGGTGAGCTAGGAAACAGGCAGCAGGGCTGGAGAGCAGCTTAGAGATCAGCAACTGTTCCAGACAATACTTGGTGTTAGTTGCCCTCCACATATTGGAGGAAAGATTCTACTGGGGAATAAAGCATAGTTTTATTTGTGAGGATACCCACAAGATCAATCCATGACAAAGAATCTGGCTTTCAAATTCTGTCTGGGGCTCATGAAAAAAACCAGAAGATCTGGCAGTCCTAGACCTATACTCCTGATCAAACTCATGGTACCTCAGCCAACTTTCCAGAACCAGTGCAATTCATTAATATCCTTTTCTCAGCTCTGTCTCATTAGGCCTATTTGATTTTCAGCAAACTGGTCAGGTTTGCACTGGCTAGAGTTTGTTTCTAATGGCTTTTATTGTCAATCCACGGTGAATACCCTTCTTGGGTTGCCTGGGGTCTTTCTTAATCTACTGCTCCCTTCACATCCATGCTGTGACAGCAGGGGACAAAGACCGCCATCTGAGAGCTGGGGATGCTGATGAGCAACTCAGAAGTGGGGCTGGGGGGTAGGAGGAGGTGTGACAAGCAGGCACACTGGACTCAGGGTTGCTCCTTGGGGTGGCTGAAACAGTGCTTCCTATGCCTAGCACATGGTATGTCTGAAAGAATTAAGAATCTCTGGAGAACATATAATCACATACCACCGTTTGTCTTTCTTTTGGCCCAACCACCATGATAACAGTCTGGAGGACAGCACAAACGGGCTGCGGTGGGGCAGAGGGAGGGAGTTGGAAAACAGAGTAGTAGCCAGTTTATTTCTAAGCATTTGCAGCTGTCAGCTTGTTTGGGGAATTTTTTTTTCTCTTTTTTTAGGCAGAGGAACAAAGTCCTGCTACACGGGATTGTTTTTCTTGGCATGACGAACAGATACTTTCTTGAGGAACGTACTGAGATAACACAAAACATCTGCTAAGAGGAATCAATCCTTATAGCTGAATTTTCATCAGCATCAGCAAGAACATGAAGCTTCTCTCTCCCTCCCTCTCTCCCTGTATGTGTATATATATACACACAGAGATATATATACAGAGATATACAGATACATATAATATATTTTATAGAAAGATAGATCAGGAGTCAGGAGAATGGATGGGGATGAAGGGACAAGAAAATAGGAGGAGGATATCTATTATTAAGAAACATCTGGGGCGTTTATGCGTTTTGTTTTGTTTCATTTTGTTTTGCCTTGTGATCCGATTGCATCTTGTTTTGCAAGTATTTTGGAAATGGTGTGTTCTCAGCCACGCTGCCAGAAGAGGTATGTTTTCGTTTTCCATGTGTGTGGGATGTTGTTTTTATTCGTGAACTATTGAGAAAGTGTTTTTTTGACTTGTAGAGGGATCTTCACATCCCTCTTATTACTGGACTCTAAAGACGGAAGGGACAGCACAAAAGCTCTCAGACATGAGTAACAGTTTGAAGGAGAAATGTGGGCACTTCTGGTTGTTATTGACATTCCATCAGGGGTCCCAAAGGATTGGCCAGGACATCAGATTTCATCATGTGTCCTTTGGAAGCTCCTTGGAGAGCTCACATGGTATTCCTATTTCTTCCAAGTACACTTCCCAAGAAGAGTTTATCCTTTGGCGAGGAGGCAGCTTCACCGGTCCTGTTTCATTTGCCCTCCTGCCCCGCTGTCTTGGCATTGATTCAGAAGAGCTGTCTTCCTAGCATTGGTAACATCTGCTGCCATTCGCCAGATGCCTTCTGTGTGCCTGCTGGCACTGTGCTACTCATTCAGTCCTCACAGTCTCAGGAAGAGCTAGGTATTATTATCCCCATTCCTCAGACAAGGAAACTGAGGCTTTTGGAAGTTAGCAAAGCTGCTTAAGGGCAAGCAGCACAGAAGTCCCACAGCTGGAATCACCAGTGGGATTGAGGCCAGAGCCAGGCGCTTCACCAGTGTCCTAAACCCCCAGTGACACACATTTGGGAAAGTGAAAGCCAAACTACCCTTTCCGCCTTGTCTTCTAACAAGTTTTGTTTCCCCATTCATGTCCGTTGTATTAGGGTGAGATGAAAGGAGCTTAGAACCTTGCAAAGCTTCCTGGCAGAATGGAAAGAGCATAGGCTCTGAGACAGACAGACATGAATTCAGATCCTTCTTCGTCACAAACTTGCTCTGTAAAGCTCAGACCTGTCCCTTCGGCTCTCTGAGCTGTTCTTTCAGGGCATGCACATGACACAGGAGCTCAATTCTCATTCAAACAGTCAGCAAGTATTTATTCCATGCCCACCCTGCTCCAGGTGCCAAGCCACCAAGGAGACGTCATCTGTGAGGAGGCTGGACAGCATCCCTGCCCTCACAGAGTGGCCAGTCTAGAGCAGGTAACAGACCTGAAGCAGGGATTCCCACAGATAAGTGTGGAATTACCATGTGTGATCTGTGCAGGAAAATTTCAGGAGCAGCATAGCAGAAACCGGAGAAGCTCAGTCTGGGGATAATGGGAGGCGCTGAGCCAAGCTCTGAAGAAAGAAGAGGCATTAACCAGGTGCTCAGTAAAGGGGGATATCTGCCAGTTGTTTGCAGAACTTGAGGCGTTTGGGAGCAGTTCTCTGGTATCCCCGGAGACAACCTTTTGGTTCTCACTCTTCAGACCACCAAAGCCCAGGTTCAGCCCAGCACTAATCACAGACCAGAGTCCCATTCCCAAGTGTTGGCCTTTTTCTTCAGAAGAAAAGGGAAAATGATGAAAATAGGAATGATTAACAGCCAGGTCAGAACACACCCCTCCACCCCGCAATCTCCTGGACCTTTGTCAACCAAAGCATTCCTGCATATTCTAAGGGACTTGTTCCTTTTTTGGCCTCCGTAACAAGATTAAATAAGTAACACAAGCCATTTAGGCTACTTATTTTCTTTCAGAGGTGCCTGAAAAGGAAGGATTGAATGAGATGTTTGAGGGCTTAGTGGAAGGGAGGGGCAAGAGGGAAAGAGGAGGAAAGAAAAATGGATTGAAGTGCAGAAATTACCGGAATTTTTATTAAATTTTCTTGGGGAGAAAGGAGATTTACTAAGTCAGAGATAAAAGGCAAATCTGCATGGGGCCCCAGAGAAATTATTATGTTTCATACTCAATTTAGCTCTCACACTGAATGTGGCTTGGAGATCAGAAAGTTGTGGTTAGACACATTCATAAACTCAGCAGGGCTCTGCCAGATGCGTGTTCCTGACTGAGTACCGAGGCTTCCTGCGCAACAGAGACAGGGCTGCAGGGCTGTCTCATCAGGACTTCGGGAGAGACTCCAGGCCTGCACTCTCCTCACCCTCCACCCTTACCCTGGCACCCTGTCCTGCTTCTGCCTCAGCCTGATTGCCCAGAAACTCTCATCTTGCTTTGAGTCTAACTGGTGGGTAGACTTCTGCTAGAAACTTGTATTAGTGATCGGTTTGGATTCTGGCCTCTGCTCAGGCATGTTGCTCGGCTCACTCCAAAACCTGAGCTCAGCCAGACCTGTTTCAGGTTCATTAACTCCATTTCAGTACTGATCCATTTGCAGAGAGTAAGCTACACCTCCTGACCCAAGACCACCCAGGCCCAGGGTTATCCGTGGACACCTGGATGTCCATCCCCTCTCTGTGGAGCACTAGTCTGAACACACTTTTTCAATGTGGGCCAACGTCTTGGAGTCTGAAATTTCTCAGCTGTTAATCTGAGTCACAGGTGGTAGTTCAGGGTGGGATAGAGAAATGGCTAGAGTTCTGAGACTCAATTAGTGATTGCAAATCACTTAGAGATCTTGTGATCAAGAGTTGTTTTCTATATCATCAGTACAGACACATATCTAACAGTTTGGGATTATCGCTGATGGTTTATCTGGATTATTATAAGGCTAGTCAAAATTTAACTCCAAAACCTTAAGATATTCAGACTATTTCAGGTAAGATTGCTGGTTAATATTGTCTGGCATTAACTTTCTAATTGAGTACAGTGACTGAAAATTAACTTTCACCACCTGAGACAAAAAATAAAAGATTGAAAAGAGAAGAAGGAAGGTTTCAATGGTAAAAAGAAAGTTTCCGATCTTTTCCTTTCCACACCCTGGGCTGGATCACAGTGTTCCTCATTGCAAAGTTTTCTCTTCTCCCCAAAAGCAATATGCAGCTTTCCATGCTAGGACTGCATATATCAAGAGTCTGGCAAAAAGCTATCCTTTCTGCTGCGGACTTTTTTTTTTTTTTGCCTCCTGCAAACAGGAGATGATAGATTCACATCTTGACTAAATATGACCACTGCTGTTTTCTGATTCAATTTTGATTGATGAAGTATTCCATGCCTTGCCTGTACCAGGTGCTTTCAAAGGTGGAATCAAAGTATAACACAGTCCCTTTGTTCAGAGAACGTGCAGCAGTATAAGACATAAGTTTGAGAAACTAGTAGAAAATAATGCAAGGTAGATTGTACTCCAGGGGTTGTTTAGTACCTGCCACTGTAAGTTCTTTGCAAGTTCAGAATTGATGTATTAATGTCCAGACTCCCATCCTGAAAATAAAGAGGCGGGAGGAATTTAATCCCAAAGTGTGTTACAAAGACCATGTGGTCAATGGGATACCAAAACTAACAATTCACAATAGAATACTCACTATCTGCAAGGCAGTAAGCTAAATCTTTTAGATGCTTATGTATTTAATCCGCACACAACCTAAGCTACAAATAACGTTAATATAGCCCTGTTTTCTTTCGGGATGAGGAAACTGAGGCTTAGAGACACTAAGTCATCTGCATATGACTACACTGTGAATAAGTGGTAAAACCAGAAATGAAGCCTGGGAATTCTGATTACAGACTGTTTTAAATTGGTAGCTATTATGAGCAAAGGGAAATCCAGAGTTAAAGAGGACTGTTTGTTACAGAGGTACTCAGATCCTTTACTATGCTTGGGTACGTTGTAAACCTCTGTGAAAGCAGCATTTTTGCCAATGTATTTGGCCTCAGAATCCTCTCCTTTTAGCCAAGGATCTCTCAAGATGAGTGATTTTTAAAATACATAATGGGGAATACTGAAGTGGAGGGTCTGTCGTATCATATGTGCTACGAGGCAGAAGGAGGGCATTGGTTATGGTCCTGATGTTGGGTCAGTTGTGCCATGTAGACCACAGGTTGCACTTTGCTCAGACCCAGCCATGCACAGCTCCCCAGGTCTGGGCTGCCGCTGTAGCTCGCCAAGTGTCCATTTGAGGTGATCCAGTTGCCTTTCTTCTTCCAGCTGCTGAACTGGATTCTTTTAAAACAAATGTTTTTTGAGCCCCTTCCACAAGCAAGCTAAGTGCAGTTCATAAAATGGTGTTCTTAGCTGGACAAGATAGCTCACACCTATAAACCCAGCACTTTGGGATGCTGAAGTGGGAGGACTGCTTGAGCCCATGAGTTTGAGACCCCCCCCCTGCCCCCCACAGGCAACAGAGCGAGACCTTGTCTCTGCAAAAACATTTTCAAAAGTTAGGCAGGCATGGCGGCATGTGCCTTAATTCGCAGCTACTCGGAAGGCTGAGGCAGGAGGATTGCTTGGGCTGCAGTGAGCTGTGAGCTGTGATTGTGACACTGCACTCCAAGCTGGGTGACAGTAAAACCCTGTCCTTAAAAAATGAATAAATAAAAATAAAATGGTGTTCTTGTTCCTCACCTTCCTTGACACCATAGAACCTGTAAAATGCTAAAGAAAGAAAGTGTTTTGAAGCCAAATTTCTATCTCCTTTTACCTGCGTGGCCTGGGGCAAATGCTCTAACTGAACTAACCCTCAGTTTCCATTTTTTAAAAACCTGAAATAATTCCACTACTCAGGGTATCACCGGGATTAAGTGACATTGCACACACACCGATCAGCTCTCATTTAGAATTCTCTTTTCTTTTAGTTATTTAGTGGGGATTGGACACTTCCTTGAAGTACCATGAAGAAAGAAAACCATTTCATATCAATCAGTTTTCATGAACTGGCTCTCTGGGGCCTGCCAGGAAAGGGAGTGTGTCAGCAGGCTGCATCTTGTTCTATCTTGCTGCCATGAGGCCAGTTACACAGAATGAGACAGTTCCAGAGTCTGCAGAAGAGGTGGACATCTGGGTCTCTCCATCTGAAGGGACAACCTCTTCCAGTCCCACCCTCTGAAGAAGGTTTATTTAAAACACACACACATACATCTGAATATCTGTAAGGCAGAAGAGAAAAGGGTGAAAATAGCTTACAAACTATAGAATTGGTCCCTGAGCCATCAATAAATAGATGAATTTTTCAAATGCATGTAGCTTTCCTGTTCTTTGCCCCACACTCTGTGAGCTGGATTTTGTCTCTGGCTCAGCAGTGAGGTTTCCTAGGCTCCCGAGTGCTCCCAGCCTCTGGAGTTGGCCTGGGGTGACTGCAGTGCATGCTGAGCATGTCTTGACTTGAACCATTTGCAGCTTTTGCTTTTGAAGAATTACTTGCAAGGGAGGGAATGGTGGAAGAGTGGAGCCTGACATAGCAGCCAGAGCCACAAGATTCTGAGCCTGGGGTCCCACCTACCCGAGGAGGTTGGGTGGGAAATAACGAAAGTAGAACTTGCTCCCAAAGTTCCTATTAAGTACCAAGCACAGTCCGGATACTATTATAAAAACAGTACAAAGTAAATTTGTTTATCAGTTTTATAATAAAGTTGAGTGATGAAGACTCAACTAAAGATCTAGTTTAAAATCCTAGCCCTACTACTTACTAGTTACAGAGGTCAACTTGCCCACAGTCGTACAGCTGGAAGGGGAGCAGAGTAGGAATTTAAAATCCTAGCCCTACTACTTATTAGCTATGTAAGCAAGTTAGCCTATGTAGCTAATAAGTAGTGGGGCTAAGATTTTAAACTTAGTCTTCCAAATTCCCAAACCAACTACTCTAAAGCCATAGCCCAAAATGGATACACAAGAGGAAAGCCCCCTTCAAGGCCCAGAGACAAAGTCAGAGACCAGGTATGGAAGGGAAGGCACAGCCAAGATTTCCAAGCTGAGCAGAGGCAGAGATGGGGGGAACAAAGCAGCATGGAGACCATCTAAAGGGGGGCCAGCAATTGCCGTGAGCATCCTCAGTGTGTCCAAGACTTTGCCTCATCTGTAGTCAGTGTGGAGGGTATGGGGCCTGGTTATAAGGGCCACACAGATAAACCGGTGCAGCTGAAAGTCCTTGTGTCCCCCACTTTGGGATTTTAGAGTCAGGCTGACTTGGTTCAAATCCCAGCCCTACCACTTTTTAGCAACCAGAATTCATGCCGCAGAGCCTCAGGGCTATTTATCTATGAAACATTAACAGGAATAATAAAACCTATTCCACAGATAGATTACGAAGATAACATATGTCAACCTCCTGGCATTGTCACCAGGTGGGATACAGGACTCCCCTCGTGAAGGGAACATACCTATCTTAGAGGGAATTCCATCACTTCTGGGACTCAGGCTTCAAAGACTCCAGACCCTCCCCCAGCATGGCAGCAGCAGTTCTGCAGGCCCTATCTCCACGGAGAATGCAGCCCATAAACTCTGCATGCGGCTGCCCTCCACCTTCTCCTCGGCTCTACCTCGTCCTCAACCCCAAATCCCAGCATCTGTTGCCCAGGCAGTCAGCTGCCAAGCTATGCCAGAGCCTCTCCCTGGGTTCATTTGATAAGTTGCCACTTTGTTGTGAAGAAAAGCCCACATCAGTGCTGGGACCCGAGGGAGGCAGATCTTGTCACTGCTGCCTGCCAGACATGTTCTGTCTCATCCTGCCCTGGGGTCCCAGGTGATCCCATTACAGTGTCTCACCAGACAGCTGCCACTAGCTTTCTGTGGAGTAAAGGACAGCAAAACTCCAGGCTTCCTCAGGACTTGGGGGCATGCCCTGTGCACAGCTCTACAATTTTGCTGAAAGGCTAGCAGTCATTTTTACCTTCCTTTCCTTGACAAGGGTAATACTTTTCCTTATAACAACAGACCCTACCTTGCAGAGAGAAGGGAGGACATTATCATTTGATAAGCTCTCACTATGTTCTAGACACTGTAGGAAGATCTTAATACCCTCCCAGCCATGTCAGGAAGACCTTATTATCACCATTCTTTTATAGATGAGAAACCAAACGTCAAATACCTTGCCCACAGTCATACAGCTGGAAGGGGAGCTGAGTAGGAATTCGAACAATGTCTGTTTAGCTTAGGAACCCATCACAACGTGTCGCCATTTAAGGAAAGTGTAAATAACAAGATAGCGTAAGCAGCCTTTGAAGGACGTGGGCTTTCGATCCTGCAATTTGTTGCTTTGACGGAGCTGGGTGTAGTCATCAGACAGGAAATCTGAGTGACTCCGCTGACCACTCACCCTTCTGGTGTTATGAAAGACAAGACCTCCTCCCAATTCTTACCTTCCTCAAAGAGACGAAGGGAGAATCTGTGTGATCGATCTATGATCTGTGAAAGTTATTGAATTTGCCCACCTCAGAAACAGTATATCTCAGGAAAACCTTTGCAAACTGGTAGGTTGCAAAGTACCAGTATAACTTAGAGGGGTGTTTTATTTTGACTCATGGCACTTTTTAAAACTTCAAATTAATTGCTAATGTTTAAAAAATGCAGCAGGTCCACATAGAACTCCAAATTTCTGAATTATGTTGAAAAATTAGAAGCTCTAACAACACTGGGCCTCCCTCCCTATATGGCCAGTGTTGGCTGCAGTCATAGCAATTGCCTCCTTTGATGGGGAGGTAGAAGGTGCTTTCTAGTTTGCTAACACCACCTGCACCCCCATTCCCTATGACTTCTGTGACAGGGGGTGCCAGTCTCCTTGTAGCATTGCCCTCAGACAGTTTTCTGGTATTAGGGGAAAGAAGAAAAGGATCTTTCCCGTCATGGTTTCATTCCTTCTCCTTTTTTTCTTCTCTAGGTGTTCCCTTTCCAAAGAACTTTCTTCAGATCTGCAAGAAGATCCTGTGCCGCCTTTTCCGGGTCTTTGTCCACGTCTACATTCACCACTTCGACCGGGTCATCGTGATGGGTGCAGAGGCCCATGTCAACACTTGCTACAAGCACTTCTATTACTTTGTCACAGAGATGAACCTCATAGACCGCAAGGAGCTAGAGCCTTTGGTAAGTGGCACCATGCAATAATAGTACCCAAGTCACCACAGGAGCTCAGCCATTTGTCATAGCGCATTGTCAATCCCTGAAAAATGCTCACTGATGGCTAGCTATTAGCCAGAAGGCTGCAGAAGTGGATGGGGTTTAGTGGTCAGCCAACAGCCAGGAGATGCCAAAATGTCCACTGACACCAAATAAGTGTCCGAGATTGCTCTGCAAGAGGTGGCAGAATGTGGTGGGAATATAATAGTTTGGATCAAAGGGAGTAGCTTTAATTCGCAGCTCCAAAGTCATTCTTCCACTTATAGAATTCCTTAAATGGGCATCTTTGATATGTTATCTCTCACTCTGTTGATCAAAGATGATCAGAAACATTTCTTCAGTCAGCAAACAAATCTTTAGCACCTACTACAGCTAGTACTCGACTTACGACCACGATTGGTTCTGACAGACCGGTCGTAACATGATTTGGTCATAAGTTGAGTAGGCTATATGTACAGTACTATGATACAATGTTATAAAAATCTTTAAGTCATATTTTATCATAATTTTCTTTCATTATTGTTATATATCATAATTTTCTTTGTTCACTTTATGCCATTTGTATCATCTCTACACCATTTTGTTTCTTATTTTTACATTCGTCAGGTTTAAGTAAAACACTGCATTACCAGTACAACTGGTTTAATATTTGCAAAACACACATAATTACAAAATACAGGTGCATACAAAAATACAAAATACAGGTGTAAAAAATACCATAGGAAACATTTTCCCAATTGCAAAACATATCAAAATATATAAACATGTACGAAACATTTTATTGGCCGTTTTTGAATTTGACCTTCCATCCAAATATATAGCGATTTCTCCATTTCGTGGATGGGCCCGCTTCGTTGCTTTGTTATAACTGTTGATCGCATGGGTGCAGAACCTTTCACAGCTTTACCAATTATTTCTTTATCTTTCAAAATCATCGACACAGTCGAGTGTGATAACTTCGTATCACGTGCGATCACATTCACTTTCTTTCCTCCTTCGTACTGCTTAATTACCTTCATTTTCGTGTCGAGATCGATGGCCTTTCTTTCCTTCTTGGCAGGCTGGCGTAGACAAAGACAATTTCCTCTTGGTAGATATCTTGGGAGGGGTTTCATGAATAATATCCAAGACACAAAACACAAATTGCTGTACCGAGTCTGGGATAGCAGTTGAAATGGTGCACGCAGAGATGGTAGTGCTGCCGGAAGCTGGTCCGCATTGTCGTACGCCCAGCGGGGCAACGTTTGCGCTGCCAGACGTGGAGCAGTCGTGGCTAGCGATTGTGGTCGTAAAGTCGAATGGTCGTAAGTTGCATAGGTCGTAAGTCGATCAATACCTGTATGTGCACACAGTCAGATAAAACTGCCTTTGAGCTGCTTTTACTCCAGAGGCAGTGATGGAAGTTAAGCCCTAAGTAAGAATACAGTTTTGTGGGGACTTTGCTTTTTACACTGAGTTTTCTGTGATGCAATTTCAATGAGATGTATTAGAATAGAGAATATTTGATCTGATTAAATCCTTAGTGTTACTGTTTAGATGAATTAGGACTACTTTCATTTTCTTCATAAGCTGTCTTTCCAGTGGCACTCAGTCTGTGCTTCAGAAGGCAAGGACCCCTAAAAACCTCATCACCTTTTGCAACCTGCAGCATCTCACTGTGGATGCTTTCATTTCATCTGAGTTTATTTGAATGACCAGAGTACTAGGGCCAGCTGTCCTCTTTTGCCACCCTGTATCCCTTTATCTTTATGTACCTATTTTAAAACACAGGTTTTATTATTTTTAGTTTTTCTTTAAGACGGGGTCTCACTCTGTCTCCCAGTCTGGAGTGCAATGGCGAGATCATAGCTCACCCTCAACTCCTGGGTTTAAGCAGCCCTCCCACCTTGGCCTCCCATGTAGCTGGGACTACAGGCTGGCATGGCCTCTTTTTTTTTTTTTTTTTTTTTAAAGAGGTGGCCTCTCACTATGTTGTGCAGGCTTGTATCAAGCTCCTGGCCTCAAACACTTCACTGTTGGTCTCCCAAAGTGCTGGGATTACAGCATGAGCCACCACGCCTGGCCAGGTTCTACTATTATCTAGGTATGGTAAAGCTAACAGATCAGATGACTGTCATCAAAAAGAAAATATGTTATACTCACACATCCCAAGAGAAAGAGCCATGCCACACCACAAGTGAGCATGTGGGAAAGTACCAGGGCTAGTCAGGAGACAGAGGGAACAGAGAAAGCATGGGCAAGAACCTTCAATGTGGTTTTCATGGGAAGGAACAGGCTAGACAGGGTAAGCAGGTTTAGGGTTGGCAAATTTGAATAATCTCCAGAGCCTAGGAGTTATCCTAATTATCTGGTACTTGGCCCTAGGGTGGTTAGTGTGAGACCCTGATGGTGGAGGTATTTGGGGTGCAGGCTCTGCAGGATTGGTTTGTATTGGTTGTTGTGTAAACAGCTTGAGGGCAAATTGTGTACCATCACTAAGAATTGGCTAGCTGTGGGAGGGACAGTCCCTCCCGGGTCAACAAGGCCCCTTTGATGTTAGAGAATCAAAATGCAAAAAAAAAAAGATGTTTAATACAGTACAGTACCTGTACCTGGCAAAGAAGATGGTGAATTTCACGTATCCTCTTTAGTGTTTTTCACCTGGAAATTTATCGTGCTATGAAACTATATGGCAAATATATATATATGTACCTATCTTTTTTTTTTTGCATTACTCAATAGTCCTGGAACAAAGCAAGACTTTTTGTTTTTTTTCCTTGAGATGGAATCTGACTCTGTCACCAGGCTGGAGTGCAGTGGCAAAATCTCAGCTCACTGCAACCTCTGCCTCCCAGGTTCAAGTGATTCTTCTGCCTCAGCCTCCTGAGTAGATGGGACTACAGACACCATCACGCCCAGCTAATTTTTGTATTTTTCGTAGAGACAGGGTTTCGCCATGTTGGCCAGGATGGTCTCTATCTCCAGACCTCGTGATCTACCTGCCTTGGCCTCCCAAAGTGCTGGGATTATAGGCATGAGCTACCACACTCGGCCAAAAGCAAGACTTTTTGGAGTACACTTGAGATGCCTCACATCTTTACTTAAAGAAGAGCTCATTTTCTTCATTTTCTTTTACAAGAGCTTTCTAGAATGCTCTCAGGGGCAGGAACTGAGTTGTCTCTGAATGCAGTTGGACAAATAGTATGGAAAGAAGCTATAATTCATTGACGGCTGCATTTTATAAAGGCTGTTTTAGGTAAGCAGCCACTACAGGAAGATAAGGTTGTGCAAACAGCTCAAGAGAGTTAAGACTGGAAACTGTTGATAAAGCCAATTTCAGAAAATATCAAGGATAGAGGAAAGGTAGACAAGGGCAATGTAAATGAACGGCAATCTCCTAGATGGTTTCAGTTCAGTTCTCTTCTGTGGCCATGTTCAGGTAGATGGAAAATACCTTCTCCAAAGGCCTACAAGAAGGAAGAGGCTGTGGGAGCACTCACACTTTCAGTTTCACTGAGCTAAGGGATCAGAAACACCAGGAAAGAGCTGAAAGTCAGTTTCTCCTTTATGCCTAGAAGCATAAAGACAACATTGTAGGATAAAGCTGAGTGTCAGTTATCAAGTAGAGAAAGGCTTTCTTTGCCATCAGAAAACTCAGTTATTTTCTATAATTGAAGGAAGGGCTCCAAGGCAGTGCCAGGAACTAAAGTCTCGGAGTCACAGAATGGCCTCAAAGAAGTCAGTATCCCAGACAAGGGCCTCTTTGGGGGCCTGGGAGAAAAACTTTGATTAGGTTAACCAGAAATTTTCTAACAGTGTAAGTGAGCAAGAAAGGTACCAGGATTTATGTCCCCAGAAGTTTATATTTCTTTAAATCTTGCTGGCAAGAGTATACTTCCTACATTTATGTGTTAATTATAATTACAGGGAAGTTCATGCTTATAAATATTCATACTTTTTAAATGCTTAGTTGCCTGAACTTATATATTTGTTTTATACTAATCAAAACCTATAAAGGAACAGAAATAGATATTAAGAATGTTTCTGAGGCAAATCATATAATGTCAGGTTCTGGACATTTAGCACATGCAGTGTCCGTTAAGAGCAGATTGTTTATGGCTTGTGGATTGCTATTGCTGAAATGACCATTTCAACAGTTGACAGCACCAGGACACCTAACTGCTAATATTGTTGCAATGCACATACTCCCATCAGGCATAGCATCTCCAGTCAACACATTTTTATTTGATTTGCATATATTTATACTTTACACATGCAACTCAAGTTGCTCAGATATTCTATGTACATAAAAAATTTATGCTCTCAAGAAATTTACAATACAGTCTGAAAAATATAATAAATGTCACCCATTTTTGGCCCTGAAAAGATGAGGAAGGAGTCAGGCATTTGGCTTCACATTCTAGTTGTACATTCTTTAGAATCTAACATAGCTGGGGCCAGAAGGGCAGCATTTGTCCAGCCAGTTTCCCTTAGAACATCGGCATTCCCAGAGTTCCCACGCCACCGGTGGGACATAGTTGGTATCATGCCTTGGGATTCCGCAGTATGGAACGCAGAGACCCCGCCCCCGTCACTGCCTCATGTTTCCCTCCACCATGCACAGCCACACATCTCTGTTTGCTGTTGTCCAACGTGCACTGAGTATCTACCACACAGGTTGTGTTGAGGATCCATCCAGCACCCTACTGGGGTAGGAGAGTCAGTATCATACAGTGGCTAAAAAAAGTCTTAGACTCTGTGGCTTCCAATCCTGGACCCTCCATTTACTAACTTGCAACCTTGAGCAAGATATATGGCTTTTCAAAGCTTCATTTTCCTCGTTCATAGAACGGGTATGATAATAACAGTTATAAAAATTAAATGGGTTAGTCGTGGTAAGTGCTTAAGAAATGTTAGCTGAGTGAGATAATTAATGATGGTACAGTAGCTGGCCTGTAGGTAGTGGAAGTTTCTGAATTCTCCCTTCCCTAGCTCCCATGACCCCTTTCTGTCTTAGTGATTGATTCCTAGGTAGACTTCTAGCAGATGTAGTTAATTGTATTTGTACTGGCTGCTCTCATGGGATTATCAACTCGTTGAGGGCTAGGAATATAAAGGACATATTCCTGCCTTGCTTAGGGTACCTAGTACCTAATCAATGTTTAATGTATTTTTGAATTGGGGAGAGTGCTTTAAGGATGATGCACCTCCATTCAAAGGGATTACACACTGGTCACTCTCAATACACCTGTCATCTCAGAATGTGCCTGCAGACCTCCACTTACCCATTTCCATGTTGGAAATAATGCTTCATCCTATCAGATTAACAATAGAGATTGAAAGCAAAATAAGGTGGAGAGCAGGGATACATCATCAGCTTTGGGCCTCAGAGAGAAAGACAAGGCCTCAATTCTCAGTCACTCTCTGTTCCAAATTCCAGATAGATCACCCAGGAAATCTTGAATCCTCTCAGACTGCTTTTGTGCCCTGGTGTGTCAGGTAAAGGGTAACCAACCCTCCCTGTTTTAGCAGTGAAATTCTCATGTCCTGGAAAAACCCTTGGTCTCTGTCAAACTAGGACGGTTGGTCACCCAGGCCTCTGAATGGGAATACAGTTTGGAATTCAGAAGCTGGGAAGAGGTCACCCTGGCTAGCCTGGTGAAGGCCAGCACTCCATCCACACAGAGCTTGCCTCTTGGCTCCCATTGGGACCTGCTGTTCAGCTGCTGTAGCCGGCAGCCTGGGAACCCCGGGAAGCACTTGCCATCTTACTTGGTCTCCAGCAAGGAGGGGGAGCCTGGCACACTGACACAGACACAGACATGACATAACTATAACGTCCATTGCTCATGTAAATGCAACAGCTGAAGATAACTTGAACTCAAGCAACTTCACTGTTGGAGGAAACAGCCCAAATGATGCTGGTAATCAGAAAATGGGCCAGGCCCTGATTGAATGAGCAGGCTGCTGTTGGCCCTTGGCTGCCAGGGAGTCAAATGACAGAATTAGGCTAATCAGAATTATCTTTAGCAAGCACAAATAGCCTGCAGTGTTTTGTTGGCCTTTCACTGAAAACAAAAGCAGACTGGGAGAGGGCTGTTAGCAATGCCATAGTTGTGAATGGAGAGCTGATTAGGGCAGTGGAGGGGAGAGATTTGTGAGGTGGGGAGGACAGACAGTAGGGGACTTGTTCATCCTAATGCACCTGCTGACCCCTAGGTGACCTTGGTCCAGGACCTTCCCATTCTCTCTCCAAGGCTTCATTTTCTTGTTTCTAACAATGAAGGTGATTATACCATCACCCACCTTGTAGAGATGCTGCAGTGGAACCAAAGTTTAGCACAGGGCTGTTCTGTTACCTTATAGCAGGCTGCTTGGACCATAGGGGTTTCTCAGAAGGAGTCCACATACACACACACCTGCATCAGAATCTCCTGGAGGAAATATTTTATAAGTGCATTCTTGGGCCTCACCCCAGATACACTAAATCGGAATTATTAAGATTAGTGCCTAGTACCAGGCACCCTCAGTCTGCATTTCAAACTTTAATGTGCATATGCATCACCAGGGGATCTTGCTGGAATGCAAATTCTGATGCAGTACATCTGGAGACTCGAGAATGTTCATTTTGCTCCCACATGATATTGATGCTGTTGGTTCCCAGACCACACTTTGAGGAGAAACAACCTAGATGACAATTACCCTCAAATTTGAAAGTTACCGTTTTTAGCACTTCATCTCTTCTCTAGGATTGGGGGTTAGCTCAGTGGGGTGGGAAGGTAAAGCAAAAAAAAAAAAAAAAGAAAGAAAAGAAAAATCTAAAGATCAGTGTTTACCAAGAGAGCTCCTCAAAATACCAGTCCCGAGTGATGGTCAGTGAAAACAGACTTCCTTCTGTGGCCAATCAAATGAATTTACAAAATACAACATCATCTGCGCCCTTGAAGATGTACAGTGCACAATAGCACGTCAAAGGCTTTGAGAAGGTATCCAGTAAAGAAATTTGTTCAATTTTGTGTAACCCACCCCTACTGGGCTTTTTTGTTATTACTCATTGATATCTTAGAGATATACTGATCTGTGATGTGATATGTCTCTAGATTTTGTATATTTTCCTCATGCCTCCACCCTGGCCCCTAACCACACAGCCACCACTGTCTCACGGAGAGGGATGGAAAAGGGAAGTGAAACTCCACGTGGGAGGGCTTCACACACACACATAAGAAATGCAGTCCTGTTCACTGTTGTTCCTCATCCTCCCCACATCATTGTGTGACAGACACCCCATCGTGGAATTCTTACCATGAGCATGACACACAAGCATTTTCAAGAAATAGTAACTTCATTTCTTCAGTCCAAGGTAATCTATTAATTCCTCTTTACATATATTATTTCATCTCCTCACACTTATTACTTTTTTTTTTTTTTTGAGACAGGGTCTCACTCTGTCACCCAGGCTGGTGTGATCATGACTCTCTGCATCCTCCAGCCTCCTGGGCTCAGGTGAACCTCCCACCTCAGCCTCCTAAGTAGCTGGGGCTACAGGCACATCATCACACCTGGCTAATTTTTTAACTTTTTGTAGAGACAGGGTCTCACTGTGTTTCCCAGGCTGATCTAGAACTCCTGGGCTTGAGTGATCCTCTTCCCTCGGCCTCCCAAGGTGCTATGACTACAGACGGTGCACAGCCACACTTGTTACTATTCTTTCCAGCAGATGTGATGGGCAGTTTCTCAACATCTGAACCACATTCCTCTCCATCCCTCATCACTGCCATTTTGTCACACCAAAGTGCATGCCCCACCCCCAATGTGTGAGTGCCTCTTGGCTAATAATAGAGATTTATGGGTAGGCTTCACCACCAAAACCATCCTTTAAAAATGTGTGCTTTTTAGAACAATTTGAGGACCAAAGATTTGGAAAGCCTTGTCTCATAAAGGCCCAGCCACAAGCCTATCCAGGCCCCAGCATATACTGACCTTGCGTTGCCCTAAGAGGCAGCCAGGCCACACCTACACTTCCCTCAGAGCTGCTTGGGTGAGTGCAGTAGCCAAGGATGGCCTGCAATGATAAGATCAAGTCAGGACTGTGAAACGAAGCAGAACCTCTTGCATGAGCCAGAGCTACTCCCTAAAATAGCCAGCAATGAAGAGCCATTGTGGGGCTTCTGAAAGGACCCTTTCTTCTGAAACATCATCTGTACAGAGGCCTCTGGGTTGCTTCTTGTCAGGCGGATTCTTTGGCTTTCAGCCAGATGGCTTGTTCATGGACACAGCCATTGTGGAAGAGCTGCAGCCTGTGAAGCTGACAGTTTGGGCTTTACAGTGGCATTTCCACTTACATTACCACATGAGTTACCACATAGGGCAAGAGAGGTAATGGCTCTGAGCCTCAGTTTCCCCATCTGTGAGAGAGATCATCCCTAGAATTCTCCCAGCTTAACCTACTGAGATTATGATCTTTGGCATGGTATGTCAGCAGCCTCGTCATCTTTTATCCAAGACAGCCTTTTCTCTTTGCTTAGAGAGGCCTTCGTGGATTCAAACCCACCCTGGGTGTGCAGCAGAGGGGGTGTACCTGTTGCAGAGAGTAGCTGGAGTGTGCATTCATGGGGCTTTGCCAGTTTAGATGACAAGTATGTGTATATCCAAGGTGGCATAGACTGTTGCTGGTTGTTCGGGATAATGCAGAGGCTCAGAGATGAGGGGAGAGCCTGCCAGAGATCATTTTAGGAGACTTGCAGATGTATTCTAAAGTGTCAATGGGAAAAATAGCAAAGACATGTGACTATTTCCAATGAATTGCCTTATGCTGGGTAACTGAGGATGTGGCAAAAATAGCCACATGTCTCTGCCAGTCCTATTTATTCATCCCTTGTTGATGTCTAGAGAACTTTGCTTCTGGTTTATAAGATGTCGGGTGGTTAGTTTTTATTTTGGGGTTTCTCTTTGTTTTTAATTTCGTCAGGGATGAGATGTGGCCTCGTTTACTCTGGGGCCTAAAATATGATCAGTTACAGTTGAAGATGACTCCCGTAAGAAAACTGCCAGCATGTAATATTAAATAATAAAAGCAGGATTCAAAACTATACTGGAAAATCACTAATCGTATCTCCATAGATGATAATGGAAATAGAACAAAAAGTGTCGACGGTGGTTTTCTCTTCGTGTTATTATAGATAATTTTTTTTTTTTTTTTTTTTTTTTTAGTATCTACTTTTTGGGCCTTTTTAAGTTTCCTGTCTCAAACATGTTTCACTTTTATAATCAGAAAAATCAACCTTTTGCTTTAAAAGGCTTTTCCAACCACTTGTGACTATTTAGATTAAAATTAAATTAAAAATTAGTATCTTAGCTTTATTAGCCACATACTAAGTGCTCAAAAGCCACATGTGTCTTGTGGCTATTGTACTGGATATCACAGATACTGAACTTTTCATCATTGTGGGACATTCTCTCACACCACTGAGCCAGAGGCCCTACCTTCAAGAGCTACTTGTAATCCACTATTAACAACCACTCGCTCCACAAATAGCTGCCACATGTGTTCACATTGTCTCCCTGCTACCACATGAGGCATTTCCAGTTCATTGTTTAAGCCCCTGGTATGGTTGCTTCTTTTTGCTAAGCCACTTCTCTCCCACTTTACAGACAGGAATAAGTAAAACTCAGTACCTTCTGCTCTACATTTCTCCCTAGATTTCCCATCAGAACCTCCCTCTCAGGAAGCTGCTCAGCTTAGGGGAGCTGTTGGTCTGGGACACCAAATAGTAATTGTCCTTTTTATTTTTTTGGTGTTCTCCGCAGGGTTGGAAGTTGCTGCAGGATGTCAGTCACAGCAGGGATTAATTCATCTTCATGAACATTTATATGAAAATGAAAATAGTATGGCTTGATGCCCACATATAAGCCTGCCAAATTTTGGCTGCTATGTGTGGTCTAGACTAGTTTAAATTTCCCGGCCAGATAAGATTAGATTCTTTGGCTCCAAAAAATGTCAAGCAAGTATTAACTTGGGATTTGTATGAAGGAAGGTTTTATTTATTCAAACATAACACCATATCTTTTCCCACCACCCACCTGTCCCACTACAATAAAAACATGAAGGTAAGGCAGGTTACAGTCAGTCCCTACCCTAGGGACTTGTGTGGTCACTTGTGTGGTCTTAGGAGCACTTCTTCCTATGAAATAATTTTATACATAAAGGTCAGATATACAAACCACCAGCAAAGCCAGTTAAGCTATAATGTACCAGAGCATAATACTAATTAGTTTTAATTCTAAGATGTTGGTACTAATAGAGTCCTATTACATTGTGCAGAGTGTAACTGGACCAATAGACAAGAAGGGGAAAGAGATATCCAGATAGCTCCATAGGGAACTTCCCAGAGTTCTTTGAATGGGCCATGCCCTCTCACCTCCAGGCCATGGTATGTTCAAGTCCTTTGGCTTCCATGTCCTCAGCTTAAGTCCTGCTCATCCTGCAAATCTAGGCTTAATTGTCCCTTTTTCAGAGACAACTACCTTCCACTCAAAATGTTAAGTCCCTGCTAGCTACTTCCAGAATGCCCTGATTTCAGAGAGGGCAACCAAGATGGAAACCACTATGTATCTTCTACAGACTAGAGTCAGAAGTGATAACCCAACCCTCTTCCCATTTTCCATTCATTAGAATAGGAAGTCCAGCCCACACAAAAGGAAAGGGGAACTAAGGTCTATTTCTTTCTCTGTTTTTTGTTTTTTGTTTTTTTTTTTTTGAGACAGAGTCTTGCTCTGACACCCAGACTGGATTGCAGTGGCATGATATCAGCTCACTGCAACTTCTGCCTCCCTGGTTCAAGCAATTCTGCCTCAGCCTCCGGAGTAGCTAGAATGACACCCAGCTAATTTTTGTATTTTTAGTAGAGAAGGGGTTTCACCATGTTGGCCAGGCTGGTTGAAACTCCTGACCTCAAGTGATCTGCCGGCCTCAGCCTCCCAAAGTGCTGGGATTATAGGCATGAGCCACCACGCCCAGCCATATTTCTTGAAGAGAGAAATGTTAAATAATTTTTCAAAGTATTTTTAAACCACCACAGAGACCAACATTTTTAAACTGGTGAAGTTTTCTTTTGACCTCTGCGTTTCTCTTTCTTTTCCCATTTTCTACACCCTAAAGCACAAGTTGGCTACCTCTCCAAAGTGCTCATTGCTCAAGAAATCTGACTCTGTGAAAACTCCTATTTCTTCTTCCTCCCCTTCCTTGAAAGACCAATGTAGCCAACTGTATACATTTTCTCACTTCCCATTCAATTCATAGTAACTTGCCCTCCACCACTCCAGAAACCTGGTCTTTCTACTGAAGTACAGTTGTGAGTCACATAATGCTGGGAATACATTCTGAGAAATGTGTCTTTAGGCAACTTCATCATAATGCTAATGTCACAGAGTATACTTACACAAAAATAGATGCTATAGCCTACTACACACCTTGGCTACATGGTATATAGCCTATTGCTCCTAGGCTATAAACCTGTATCGTGTGTTACTGTTATGAATGCTGTAGGCAACTGTAACACAATGGTAAGTATTTGTGTATCTAAATGTAGAAAAGGTACAGTAAAAATACAGTATGAAAGATAAAAGATGGTCCACCTGCATAGGGCACTTGCCGTGAATGGAGTTTGTAGGACTAGAAGTTATTCTGGCTAAGTCAGTAAGCTTAGGTTTGCTTACTTTTACCCTGTACCTTCTCCCAGAAACCACCCTACACACAACACCTTGGCTAGACCTAATGGTGTTTTGCTGGCAGCAATCACCACCCTACTCAGAAGTCCATCCCCCAAGATGAACTTCAGAAGCCTGGCACCTCACCTGTGCTATAGCACCCATCATGCAAACACCAGGGCACTATGCTCCAGGCACGTGGCTGGGTGCTGAGGATACAGTGACAGGCCAGGCTTGGTTCTTGTTATATGTGCAGACATATGGATGGTCTTAATTTTCCCACTAGTAAAATAAGAAGACATAGCCAAGATCAGCAGTTACCAAGCTGTGGCCCTTGGCACACAGGTTTTGTAATTTGCTGGGGGAAGCTGGAACCCAGTGCAGTGGCCTTACCTAATCTGAGCTGCCACATCTCTCTTGTGAATGGTGTGTGTGTAGGGTTACATTAGAAGAAACGCTTTTTGCTGCTAAAATGAGTTTTAAATTCATTAGGATAGGTTTAGATTCCCTCCAGTTCTGGCACGTTGTGGATCCAGAATAACATAGATCGTCACTGACTTTCCTTTTACTTAGCTTATTTCTAATAGTATAATTTTACTTCTTTTATTTTATTTTGATATAGAGTCTCACTTTATTTCCCTAGTCTGGAGTGCAGTGGCATGATCTGGGCTCACTGCAACCTCCACCTCTCAAGCACGTCTCCCACCTTAGCCTCCAAAGCAGCTGAGACTACAGGTGCGAGCCACCACAACTGGCTAAGTTTTTGTATTTTTAGTAGAGATGGGATTTTACCATGATGGCCAGGCTGGTCTCGAACTTCCGACCTCAAATGATCTGATGACCTCGGCCTCCCAAAGTGTTGGGATTACAGGCATGAGCCACCATACCCAGCCTCTAATAGTATAATTTTAAAATATGAATTGGTGGTAGAGATTTATGTTCATGTCCTATTAAAATATTTTCACATAGAAGAACTTTAAATGGCCTGTAATAACTATATATATTTTTTCATTTGATTTGTTCAGCTTCAGAGGATGTAATAATAGGGAAGACTTTTAAGTAAAGCTCTGAGCCAACTTCTGTAGAAAATGTGTTTATGTATTACCTCATTCAATCTGCACACAATTCCGTGAGATAAATACTGTTTTTATCTTCATTATAAAGAGGAAGAAAATCAGACATGGAGGTGAAATAACTTGTCCAGTGTCATACGCCTCTGTGGAGCCAGGAGTTGAGCACATGCAGTGTGATTCCAAAACCCAGATACAGCCTTTCCTAGACCATTCTGGCTGCTATAAGAAAACACCTCTGGCTGGGTAATTTACAAACAACAGAGATGTATTGCTCACTGTTCTGGAGGCTGGGAAGTCCAACATCAAGGTGCTAGCAAATTTGGTATCTGATAAGGGCTTGCTCTCTGCCTCAAAGATGGCACTTTCTGACTGCATTCTCACATGGCAGAAGGGCAAGGAAGCCCCTTCAGGTCTCTCTTATCTGGACACTAATCCCATTTATGAGGGTGAGACCTTCAGGACTTAATCATTTCCCAAAAGGTTCCACCTCTTAATACTATTGCAATGGGCATTAGGTTCCAGCATGACTTTTGGAAGACACCAACATTCAAATTATAGCATAGTATCTCCTGAGGAAACGAACTTGAGTTGGATTTTTGCCCAGAGACGTACTTACTCAACTAGATTCTGATGATCTACACCAGCTAGATGATTTCCAAGGGCCTCCAGGTCCACGAGCCCAACTCTTTCCCTCTCAGTAGTGTATGGCTATGGGGTCATAGTCAAGTCACTTTAGATACCTGAGCTCATGAAATACACATAGTGCACATAGTTGAGAGACTCATGTGAAATAGCAGTAAGCAGCCGATCCTAGGTGCCGGTGTAGCTCAAAGCATAAGACCACTGCCCTCAAGGAGCTTAATGACTGTGGATCAGAAGATCCAAACCTAAAGTCAACAGAGCCAGCCAGGTAACCAATACCAATTAACAGACAAGTAGCAAGAAATAGGGAGCTGTGGGGGCAACCACCATGCAATTCCAGCTACTGGTTTCAGGAAGCCCAGTGCTTCCAGACCGAAAGAATTTGGAACTCTAGCATTTTAGGTGAATTCTCCAGAATTTTAAATGGTGGCAACTACTTAGGACAGTTCTTGTATCTTATTTTATCTTTAAATCTATAGGCCTAACAAACCCCGTCCGGGAGTACAGTTTGCTTAGGGACCGATCATCTGTTTGCAGTCATGCTTTATACTGGACTTATGGTGGGCAGGAGAGGTTCTGACCCATTACAACCTGGCAACACATCCACAATGCCCACATTTAGAGGGTAATTTTTAGTTTTCCCTTGTCCTGAAAGCCCACAACTTTCAAGCATATAAAGCGAAGTGTTTGAGTGTGGGATTGGGGGAAGCGTATGCAGGATTTCAGTGAAGACGACAAGACAGTGGTCATTTGATTGGGTTGATGTCAGCTTCACCCCATGCTGCTGCCTGCTGGATCACTGTTGCTGGCCTACAGTGACTATATTGCCGCAGGCACCAAGAGACAGAGCATGGCTGTTCCTTTGTCACTGGCTTCACTTGACACGACCAGTGTCATCGCCAGTTGGCATTTAGGTCGCTGACCCTGTCGCAGCCAGGCCAAGACTGTAAGCAGCTGTTGTTATTTTATGTGCCTTCTGCAAACAGTAGAGCCTTCAGAAAGTGCACTGCGCAGCACCTCTGCTCTGGGAAACGGGTGGGAAGGACCAGAGTGCTCACAGGACACGCAGAAGGCATTTCATCTTATGCATCTTTGGAAAACATTGGCAAATACACAAGAATCAAAAAAGTTATTAGGCCACATCCACATCCAGCTTTAATGTTACAACCTACTGATTGAAGAGGAAGACTTTTCATTAAGGTTGGCACTCTTGCCCATATCTAAGTTCCATTTTTATTTCAAGGTTTCTATTGTAGTTTCCACTTTCTTTGGAACTCACTCTTTCCCTGGTGGCTACGACAGCCTTTGTATGTATACTGCAGAGGAATCTTCATAGATGCTCAGCGGGTGTGGTTTTTCCCTTTGGTGTCACTGCTGTAAGATGTTGGAGTTATAATAGGTTCTCAGACATACTTACTCTATTTTGCTTTTGGTTGCTAGCGCAACGGTACTTGGCCTTTTGCATTAAAAGGAGGAGACTATTCTAAATGGAAGAATTCTCATTTGTATTTCTAATACTGACAGTGATAACAGAGGGAATTGAATTAGTTGGGCATGGATGGATGTTTTCCTGGAGACACATACACACAATCACCCACGTGAATGTGCACCAATGCTTGTTTTTCCCAATAAAGCTTCACATCTTTCAAAACTCCTTCTATGAGAATTTTTGTTTCGTTTCGCTAATGGACTTAGGCATAAAAATCTTCTTCCTTGAAGCTTTTGAATGTTTTCTCTAAAATGGATAGCTATGGTTTTTTTTCATTCTAATTTTTTTTATTGTGGCAAAATACACATAAGGAAATTTATGATCTTAACTTTTTTTGTTTTTGAGACAGAGTCTCACTCTGTCGCCAGGCTGGAGTGCAGTGGCATGATCTCAGCTCACTGCAACCTCCGCCTCCTGGGTTCAAGTGATTCTTTCTGCCTCAGCCTCCCAAGTAGCTGGGATTACAGGCATGTGCCAGCACCTCCAGCAAATTTTTGTATTTTTTAGTAGAGACGGGGTTTCACCATGTTGGCCAGAATGGTCTCGATCTTTTGACTACAAGATCTGCCTGCCTCGGCCTCCCAAAGTGCTGGGATTACAGGTGTGAGCCACTGCACCCGGCTGATCTTAACTATTTTAAGTGTACAGTTCAGTGGCATTAAATGCACTCACATTGTTGTGCAATCATTACCGTCCTCTAGCTTCACACTCTGTATCTTGGTATATGGCTTTTGTTTTTGTTGCTGTTTCCTCACATATGAATCAGGTCTTTAGGATTTGCATATGAGACCGGGATAGGGAACAAAAATTACGTGAAGTAAAAGGATATCTTGCTTTATTTGTCTTGAACTGAACCAGTGCTGCTACCAGTTTTTGAGGCATTACACAATTTCCCTCTTATGTTGAGAGCAAACCACAGTGTAACAACAGCAGCATATAATGCCCTGCATTGCTAAAAGCGCTAAAATTCCAGCCTCATAATAAAAGACTAACAGGTGAGGAAGGAGCCCTAACAAGTAAGAATGCTTTTGCCTTTTTAAGCATATTTCCTTTATGTAAAATTGATACTGTCTTCATGGATCATTCACCAGGAGTCTGAGAATAAGCAAAGAAGAGGACTTTTCTCTTTCCAGACTCTGAAAGTCAAAGAGGTTTAGTTCTAAGGGACTGTAGGCATGTAGCATTCACTCCACTCTTGTTTTAGAAGTGTCTTCCTACTGATGTTAACATCACTGTTCTCCCAAGACAGAAGACTGAGCTATTTATATATTAAATAAATATTGGACTATTTATTGCCAGGTCAATTCTGGAAAAGCAGCTTGGGGATTCATTTATAACCACATGGGTTAAAACTAGAGTCTCACTAGTCATGGTATTGGCATGTCTGTGGCTGTAGGTGCTCTCACGCACACTGCTTCTGTGTATGTCTGCATCTTTGCACGCTTGTCAGCAAGGTCAGCAAATCTTCCTGAAAAGGCCCCAATGCTAAATGCTGGTCTCTGTCACGGTGGCTCAGGTCTGCTGTGGAAGTGCAGAAGCAGCCATAGGCGTTCATACATAAGTGGGTGTGGCTTGTTCCAATAAAACTTGTTTATGGACATAGAAATTTGAATTTCATAAAGTAATCATATGTCATAAAATTGTCTTTCTTTAACTATTTAAACATGTAAAAGCCACTCTTAGTTTATAGGCCATGCGAAAACAGGTGTGAACTAGATTTGGCCCATGAGCTGCCATTTTCTGGTCCCTGATCTAGAAGAAAATCAGGATTCTGAGGCCTGTTGATAAGATCCAAATGACATCCTGGTTTAAATTCTCGCTTTGCCAGGTATCAACCTTGTAACCCTGGGCAAGTCACTAACCTCTCCAAGTTTCAGTTCCTCTATGGGGGAAGCATACTGGCCACCCCACAAACCTGAGAGTCCATGACAGTCGGGCACAACGTAGTGTGAGCGGTTGAGGCTCTGAGGAGACCAATTTTCCCTCTGTGAGAGCTTGAGAACATGTTTCAATAGGTGGTAGTCAAACTTCTGGCAAGAGATCTCATTGTTTTAAAAGGAAAATTTTAGTTTGTTTTATGTTTATTTACTCTATCAAAATAACACTTCATTCCTACCAAAGGAGTGAGACTGCTTAGAAACCACAGACTTCCAGCCAGGTGCAGTGGCTCACGCCTATAATCTCAGCACTTTAGGAGGTCATGGAGGGTGGATCACCTGAGGCTGGGAGTTCAAGCCTGACCAACATGAAGAAACCCCATCTCCACTAAAAATACAAAATTAGCTGGGCGTGGTGGTGCAAGCCTATAATCCCAGCTACTCAGCAGGGTGAGGCAGGAGAATCGCTTGAATCCAGGAGGCGGAGGTTGCAGTGAGCCAAGATGGTGCCATTGCACTCCAGCCTGGGCAACAAGAGTGAAACTCCATCTCAAAAAAAAAAAAAAAAAAAGAAAGAAACTACAGACTTCCTAAATTACAGGCCCACTGAGGAAGCACATTCCCATATGATTTCATCGGACACACAATAGAGGTCATATTAAGCAATGACAAGCTCTGTCCTGTGGTGAATTCAGCTAGGCTGAACGGCTTCTATGGAATCCTTTGTTTTCCCAGGGGAGGTAAATTCTTCCTTTGGGGACCCATGCCCTGAAAGTTCAGAATACCCCCACCAAAAGGACAAACCGTTTGTTCAGAATTTCTTAAACGTCATTAAGAGGTTGACTCATTAAGTTTCTCTCAGAACAAATAAAACTCTGGTGCCTGCAACCTAACCTGGAGTTTCCGGAACTCTCTGCTCCACTGGCCAGTGCCTGCCCTCCCACCCCTGATGGAAGGGCCGCATGACAGAAGCAAATGGGAGAATTCCTTCCCCTGCCCTCCCACATCCAGCCTTTAAGGAGCTGCCCAACCCCACAGTGGAGCACTGGGCCATGCTGAAATCTCTTTGGTTCCTCAAAGCAGGTGGGTGCGCCCAGTCACCCTTTGCTCATCCCAGAACACGGGGCAGCAGAAGCATCTGCCAGAAACCAATCCAGCTGTGCTGACAAATGCTGGGTGTAAGAGGGAGGGAGCCAGACCCGCGCCAGCTGTGCAGACCTCCATGGGGGCTCTGGAGAAGCTGGGCAAGCAGAGGAAAAAAAAGGAGTGGGGAGCAGCAGCCGAATGTCAGAGATCTCAGTGTCACGTTGAGCAGAATCACAGGTTCCTTTGATCACAGGTAGCCTCACTCTGAGCAAAAGTTAGGTTGGATCCCCTGTCCCATCCGTGCACCAGCGAGGCGGGCCAGGGTGGGAAGGACATGGTAGCTGGATCCACAGAGCAAGGCAGGGTGCTAAAAAAGCACAGAGTTGCAGAATGAGGGGGTGGGCTGCGGGGCTCTGGGCAGGGGATCCGGAGAGATGCAGTGACCACAGACGGTTCTGATGAATGCTCCTGCTTTCACGAGGCACTGCGAGGCAGCCACCAGGCGTCCGCAACCCATCTCCTGTGGCTAAATGACAGAACTTCAAAAATGTGCAGCTCTGTCTTTGTAAGAAACAATGTAAATCAGGAGGCTGAATATGTTTACATAAAGTGACTTATTTTTAATGTTTGTAGGGTTTGGGGGAAAAAAAAGCAGTTTGATCCTTGTATCAGTATGAGTAAATATTCTCCGTGGGTGGCGGGTGTGTGTTTAGCCATACATATGTATGTGTGCACTTGGGAGCCTGCACGTATGTGTACGCATTCACACACACACACCCCTGCCAGCGTGGACACGCCCTCTGTGTCAGTAATGTGGGCTGTTGTTTAGGAACAGAATTAATCAAATAAATATTGTTCTGTGTGGTTTTGGGAAGTCTGGCCTGCCTTGTTTCTATTTTTATTGCGTTTGGCTTATTTGCCACCTACATTCCTAAAAGAGCAGAAAGAACATTTCTAATTCCTGTGTGCTGGTTGGATCCTGTGTATACTTAGAGTTGGAGAAATTTTTAAAAATATTTTTGTAGCCTGGCTGCCCTGGCTGCCCTGCCTGCCTTAGAAGAATTCAGACTTTGGGATGCTAGCAAAGGAAGACAGCAGCCCTGGCTGGGGGCCTCCTGGGAACTGTCCCGCCGGCCGAGTCCCTGCTCCCATGGCCCATGCTGGTGTGGTACCAACTCAGAGAGACTCAACTGAAACAGCACCTGCAGATATGAACGAAGATATTTTCAGCACAATGTCTTGGAATACAGTGGACTGGTTGGGAGGACAGGTTTTCACGTTTCAACCTTGGCCAGGGTAGTTACTAGTTATGTGACCACGGCCAAGGTATTTAACCTCCGTGACCTCTCTGTAAAATCAGGATGACACCACTCCCCCCATAAGACTGATGTCAGGACTGAATGAAACGGTGTCCAGCACGGAGCACAGTGACTGGCACACAGAAAAGGTGCAGGGAATGAGAGAAACCACTCCATTCGGAACACAAGACACTTGTGTTAGTTAACTGTGGCTTTCTTATCACTGCCCCATCTTGTTCACTCTCTCCCCTGTGATCTGGCACTGCTTCATTCATTCATTTGCGCATTTCTCAAGTTATTCATACCAATAAAGCCTAGTTCCAAAATAAATTTAAGGTGGCAGATGTCAGCCCCTACTGGAATTCTGGCTCCCAGATGCTATGAAACAGACACAACAACATTACAAAAAAAAATAGTTTTTAAAAATGTGTTTTGACCTCATGTGTGAACCTCGCCTAAGGAATCTGCCCTTGACTCCTGGTTCCTTCACCCTCCTCTGAAAAGAAGCTTCCAGGCAGGAAGCCCCACCAGCTTCACCACTGCCGAAAAGGCTTTGAGGGCAAGAATAAAGTGTCCTGAGCCTAGCAGGAAGGCGTGGCAGAGAGATTCTCCCCAAGGGCTCCCAGGGATCCCTGACCTGCAGCAGCCCCTCCATGGCCTCACAGAAACAGTTGGAGATGGTCCAGGAAAGCAGCCTGAGCAGCCCTGGACTCACCCTCACTCTGCACAGTGGATGCAACTGAGGGCTCCTTAGAAAGTCATGCCCCACGAGGCCCCACCTATGGGGTTACCTGCCTGTCCACTGGAGTCGGGGTGGGAGGGATCCTTCCCCAGGAGTTGCCAAGGCATTTGGAAAAAGGCCAGTGTTATTTCCTCTAATACATACAGCTATTTGGATTCTAGAAAGCGAAAAGAGAAACACCACGGGAAGTGGGGAGCCAGCCTCGTTTGGACAGCTGTGGTCCCAACAGCGACACAGTGCCCTCCCTGTGCCCGAAGCCAGGCAAGAGCTGGCCTGCTGCCATTCCCACCTTCCACAGCTCCCGCTTTCCCACATGGACTTGGCTGGAGAGTTGTTTGGGATGTTTTGTATTTGCTTGTTTGTTTTTGCTTCTTTTTTTCTCTTCACTCTTTTTCTGGGGATTTCCCTGCAGCAAGCAGCCTGATGTTTTTACTGGGTCTTCCTTGAAGCAAGACACTCCCTTCAAAGCAGAACTGCACCTGCACCCCCCACCGCCACCCGCCCCACACACCACCGTCTGAAGGAGTGCCGGCTCCCAGGGCAAATTCTTAGCAACCTGCCCTGGGGCCCCGCTGGGATCCTCTTTCTCTCTTTCCTCACACCCAGAGTTCTGTTCCCTTTCTGGGAATTGCTCTATCTCCCATCTACGTGGCTTGTAAGCTTCACCCACACCTAAGCAGGGCTGGGAAAGAGGAACTGGAGTGCTCTGGACAAAACAAGGAAATGAGGCTCTCCATGCAGAAGGAACAAGCATGCAAAGATGCAGACGTACACAGAAGCAACGTGCATGTGAGCATCTACAGCCACAGATGGGAACAAGTGTGCAAAGATGCAGGTATACACAGAAGCAATGTGCGTGCGAGCATCTACAACTGCAGACGGGACAAGCGTGCAAAGATGCAGGCATACACAGAAGCAACCTACGTGTGAGCATCTACAGCTGCAGATGGGGGCAAGTGTGCAAAGACGCAGGCATACACAGAAGCAACGTGCATGGGAGCATCTACAGCCACAGACGGGACAAGCGTGCAAAGATGCAGACATACACAGAAGCAGTGTGCATGTGAGCATCTACAGCCGCAGATGGAACAAGCATGCAAAGATGCAGGCATACATAGAAGCAACGTGCGTGTGAGCATCTACAGCCACAGATGGAACAAGTGTGCAAAGATGCAGGCATACACAGAAGCAACGTGCGTGCGAGCATCTACAGCCGCAGTTGGGGGCGGGAGGCAGATCTAGAAATCCTTGCAAGTCATGGGAAGTTGAGGACTTGATCTGGCAGGAAATGGAGATGCGGGGAAACAGTTTTATTCCTCCCTGGATCTTCAGCAGTACCTTTCCAGACAGTGCTGTGATGACACCAGCGGGGATTAGAGAGTGGTGCTTCTGGGCCTTGGTGCACGCTGGAATCATGGGGCTGTTATCTCTAGGACCACAAGCAGCATGGTGCCATGGGGAATTCTGAGCCTTTCAAACTGGACAATTCAGAGAGAACAGTGGTTTTGATTTCTTTTGAGTCAGAGTCTGGCTCTGTTGCCCAGGCTAGAGTGCAGTGGCACATTCTTGGCTTAGCACAACCTCGGGCTCCCGAGTTCGAGCAATTCTCCTGCTTCCCAAGTAGCTGGGACTACGGCATGCGCCATCACGCCCACCTAATTTTTGTGTATTAGTAGAGACAGGGTTTCATGTTAGCCAGGATGGTTTGGATCACCTGACCTCATGATCCTCCCACCTCAGCCTCCCAAAGTGTTGGGATTACAGGCATGAGCCACCGTGGCCAGCCTGGTTTTGATTTTGATCGTCAAATGCCTTAGCACAATACCACTGTCTCTTTTGGTTCTGTTGGGGTTCGGGGGAGCCCTTAGCTCCCCTAAGAGGACGTTTCTCCAAGGTTCTTGGTCTCCTGCTCTCTCAAGAATGAGGGAGGGGACCAGGTGTGCTCACAAAGTAAATACTGGACCCCAAACAGTTGCAGAGGAGTGATTTTATTTAGGTAGAGAAACAGAAAAAAGAAGAAGAGAGAGAACTTCCACGGGAGGGAGGGAGGGGGTCCAAACATGGAGTTTGAAGAGGTGTGGAAGAAGGGGACTTTTAACCTGGGAAGAACCCCCACCTTCTCTAAGTCCCCTGGCCAATGAAAGGAGTTCCTTAGAACTTCTGCTGCAGTGATTGACTTTTGACCCTTTCCCTCACCCGCGAAAATTAAAACAGAGACCGTTAAATCTCCCGGATGGAGAGAGATGGGAGTGGGGCATGGCGCTGGGAAGTTCTTGCCCTTAAAACTACGCCCCCTGGTGGACCCGGAAAGAGAACACATCCCTCAATTCCACAGCCCCTGAAAGCACACCTGCCCTTGCCTGGGATTCTTTGACAGCAGTATCACCATGCCTCCCATAGTGCCGCGATGCTAGAAGAAACCTCACTGAATCCTATCCCTGTCTGCAGTCCGAGATGATTTCACAGGGGCCCACACGATGTAGCTGAGAACCCCAGGATCCCTTGCCGATGCCAGCTCATTTTCTTTGGTTTCATCCTCATCACTCCTCCAGGAAGACTACCCAGTCCAGAGGGACTTGCTTTTGCTCTAAGTGGGTTAGATCTTGAGATAAGGAAATAGCAAAATATTGGTGTGACAGTAAGTGTGGAGAGACGGGCTGAGGGAAGTGAGTGTTGGCAGGAACTGAGGACCCTGATGGGAGGGTGGCGAAGACTTGGCATAGACCTCGCCAGCACAGCTGCTTGGAACAGAGGCAGGAAGGGCAGGGAAAAGCCATGAGAGAGGGAATTTGCAGGATGGTCAAGTCTCTCAATCCACACCCTCCGCAGAAGAAACAAATGAAATATGGCTACAATCTGGAGATTTTTAAGTCTCTAAGAAGTGGAATTTGTGAAATTAAAGGCATCAAGAAAGCCCTCTTTCTGACCTGGCCTCTACCCCCAGAGGGCCTTAACCTTGCTGTGGGGAATGAAACTCTTCCCATTTGGAGGGTTTTGGTGCTGCCCACCCCCAGCCCAGCCAGAAATGTGGCCCCTGCACTTGCGCAGCTGAAGCCACTTTCCCGGCTCTGTCCCTGTCTGCCTGGAGCCGAGGCTGATGCCAGGCCACAGGGCCAAGCTCCAGCTAGGGGCTGGCAGCTGGGACTGAGGCTGCACTGCCGATGAATGGGCCGGGAGGCACTTTGTGAAACGAGCGGCACCCTTTGACAGCCTCTTCCCGTGGACTCTCCGTGTTGCTCACTTGCCTTTTCAGCAATGTCACGTTTGATTTTACCTTTAAAAGGTATTGATGAAGCTGCATTATTGTTGAGTCTCTCCTACATTCTGTTCCATTTCCATTACTTCAGGGTGTGTGTGTGTGTGTGTGTGTGTGTGTGTGTATCCATGTGCCCGGGTGTGCCGGATTAGAGGAGAGCCCTATTTCCTTTAGATACATGAACTCCTCCCTCTAGTAGCCACCATTAAACATCCAGTGACTTAAAATAGGCAGTGAAAAGTACACAGTGTCGTGTCAGACGTGGCCCTGAGAGAGGCGCACTTCTCACTACCCTGCTTAAGCCCTCAGCTGTTTAGTGCTGGCTGTCCTGGGGCAGGAGTTTCTGGCATCGAGTGGTCTCCGCTCCTTCCACGCACAGAGCCTTCTGTCTCCTCGCGCCCCCTTTCTCCCTTGATTATTTTTTGTTTTGAGTATTTCTTCCTCCCCCTTTCTCCCTCTTGTGTCTCAGAATCAGCAGGAAGCTGGTGATTAAAAGAAGACACGGGTTTGGAAACGCTGCTATGGCCGCTCTTCTACCCCTTATATATTTTACGACAGAAACAAGAAGCCTCACTCCTTGTCTTTTAATCCTCTCTCAAGCAGAGTAATGAAAACAGTGTTTGCTTGTTTTTGCTTTTGAGTCCACTAATTCTTGATTCTTACACTGACTAGCTGTGTGAACTTGGGCAAGTTAGTTGAAATCTCGGAGCCTCTTTTTCCTTATCTGTAAATTAGAAAAAGTAATGCCTACTTCACAGAGCTGTGAGAAAGTGCACAAAGTCTAAGTGCTTTCACCATCGTAGGTATGCAATCTGTGTTTCCTTCCACCTCTCATTTTACTTGGGTCCGCAGACCTAATAAGTGTTCCTCTTCCTTGGATTTCAGTTTAATTAAATATTTTTTAAGCACCTAGTATGTGCCAGGTCTTGAGCACCAGGGTCCACACAAATGCAAGGTAGGGTTCCTCTCTTCGAGAGCAGCCTGGTGCTGAAACCAGGAATGTGATAAACAGTCACAGAACAGCGTGAAAGCTGCCATTGGCACTGAGGGAATCTGGAAGAGGAGCACCTAGGATTTTTTGGGGACAGGGTGGGAGGATAGAAGGTGTCCCTAAGGAGCTGAGCACTAGTCAAGAGCATTACAGGGTGTTGGCCACGGAAGAAGGGTATTCTGGGAAGAGAGGAGCATGTGTATGGAAATTGCTGTGCCTTCCATGGAAGAGAAGGAGCATCAGGCACTGATGGGGGATGAGGTTGAGTGCCTGAAAAGAGTCCAGATTAGGAAGAACATTGTTACAGTAGAGACGTGGTTTGAAAATTATCAAAAGCCATTAAAGGAGTTTAGGAGCACCATAAGAGGATTTTACCTGCAGCACGCCAAGCCTGCTCTAAGAAATCCTGGTATTTCTTGTGTGTTTTCTTGTTTTGTTCTGTTTTGAGTTGGAGTCTTGCTTTGTTGCCCAGGCTGGAGCACAATGGTGCAGTCTTGGCTCACTGCAACCTCTGCCTCCTGGGTTCAAGGGATTCTCCTGCCTCAGCCTCCCGAGTAGCTGGGATTACAGGTGCCCACCTCCACGCCTGGCTAACTTTTATATTTTTTTTAGTAGAGGCGGAGTTTCACCTGTTGGCCAGGCTGGTCTCGAGCTCCTGACCTCGTGATCTGCCTGCCTCAGCCTCTCAAAGAGCTAGGATTACAGGTGTGAGCCAGCAGAAATTACCACCCGGCAGAAATCCTTGTTTACAGAAACTGCCCCTTTGGAATCGAAGTCAGAGAGCCCACAGGCCAGCAGTCCTGGTTCTGCCACTAATTAGTTTTGTCACATTAGGGAAGTCACTTCCTCTCTGATAGTCTGAGTTGCCACATCTCTGAAATTAAACTGTTGGAGTAGGTGACACCCATGTTTCCTCCCAGCTGTAACAGCAGCCTGTGACTCTGTGACGATATCACTGCGTTTTGGAGCCTGTTTCATAATTCCTAGAGTTAATTTATTTAAATTGCTATGCAAGCATGACGACTGACACCTGGTAAACATCAAGTGTTCTTTCTATGTTCCGCATGAAAACTAGATTACTGAAATGTGTGATGACGCAGTGCAGTAAACTGAGAGTGTTGACTTCGTCATAGTCTTCGCTAAGCCGGAGAGTATTTGTGTGACTTGGAATAAGTCATTTTACTTCCCTGGATCACTATTCCCTACCCTCCACTAACTGCCAGTTATAAAAATGGGTACACTGAGAGGCTGGAGTAAGATTTGACTCTTAGAGTTCACAGAAGTTTGTTCAATGGCTATCAAAAACTTCTTGCAATTGCTAACAAGTACATAAAGAAGATTTAAACTTAAAAAGTGTTTGGATCAGAACAAAAAAAAATTGCGTAACTTATGTAAAAGACAGGCTGATTCCATCCACCCCCACCATCCCCACAAAAACTAGGCAAATGTCATTTTAACTTCATTTCTAAAACGAAATATGATTTCAGTTTGGAGTCTCTGCCTACTTTCCTTTTTGTTGTTTTTTAAATAACTGGATCTTGTTTTCTTAGGGAAAAATTCATGCATATCAGAAATATCTAAAAACTCAGACTATGCAATGGACAAAAATATTAGAAATAGAAAACATACATAATTTTATTCACTTGAAGATAAATTTATCATGTTGGACCCATATTTTGTTTATATTTTTCCCAAAATAACTGGATCAAACCATATATCCTGTTATGCAATGAACAAAATATCCATCATACATTAACATACAACAAAATGTGAAGGTTCTTCTCAGATTTAGGCAAAAATGAAATGATGAGTTCCAATGTGATGTCATGCCAGTGTGTGCAAGAAAGGAGCTGAAAATTGTATCTTAAAGGATGTCAAAATTTGCCAGGCAGAGAAGGGCAGAAAACATTTACCAGATATAAGAAAGAAACCACTAGAAACTGGCCAGTTGGAGACCTGGAGAAGTCTAGTTGGCCTGGCTGGTGTGGTGAGTGGGAGGGAATTCAGCAGGAGGTGAGCAGGGGGTGGCGGGACCCCTTTCTTTGCCAGGCTTCAGAGGATGGAATTTGTTTTGCTGACAGTGGAGAATCAGGGACTTCATAGAATCAACTACTGCTTTATTTTAAAACAAATGAAACTGACCACAACCAAGATTCTACTCTACTCCTCTGCTAAGAACACATTTTGAAAAATTCGGGTGTTTTAAAAAATCTTCATAGACGAGCCAAGCACAGTCTCCAGGAACTTTCTCAGAAGATTCTCATCACCTCTGTGGAAGCCTTTTAATGCACGTTTTGGAGTTCTTTAGTGACCTGCCTTAATTCATAGGGCATTCAGTAATTCCAGCAATGGCAAATTCATCGTAAAGAGCACCCCGGGTAGAAGTTGTTTTGGCCACACTCTCGGAGAGGAAGGAATGTGTTTGGCTCTGCTGGATGCCTGCGGCAGGGCTCTGATGAAGAAAGCGATGGAACCTAGCCTTGGCCATTTGTTTATTTAAACGAGCTGTGTTTTAAACAGCTCATTGGCTCCACCCAGTGGACAAGTGCTAGAAAACTGCTGTCGGAGCCTGTTGCGGCGCTTGGAAAGATGGATCCAACTCAAATGTCTTTCCTGCTGTTTCTGATTTGCTATTTCAACCATTCATTCCCTTTACGAATTTAAGTGGCATCCCAGGAAACCGTTTTTATCCTGCATCTCAGTGTCCTTGAATAAGTCCCTGTCCTCTCTGAAACTTATTCTGCTGCTTAAAAAAAAAAAAAAAAACTCTTCCATAGTTCTAGTGTGCATAGTCTCTCAGAGGTGTAATTGTTCCAGTATTTGCCCATTATATCTGTCATTCAAACTGGCATCAGCCTGGATAAAGAAAAAATATCTGTGGCATTTTGAAAATGTATGAATGACTGCAAACACCTATAATTATATGTGTCAATATATGTCAGTATTATCCAATCGTGTATTCGTAAGAATATCTTTGAGACGTTAACCTACAATTGCATGGTGTAGTAGAAAGAGCAAGGCTTTGCAGTGAGATAGACCTGAGTTTAAACTCTAGGCCTGCAACCTTCTATATGACCTGGTAAGTACTCTCCTTCCCTGAGCGTTTTTCCTCATCAATACAGTAAGATGGCAAATCTTATTTCACAAAGTATAATATCTGAAGAGCACTAGACACCGAGACGGGCCAACAGCAGGCTTCTGTTTAACAAAAACAGCTGTTCCTGTTGAACAGTCTGCACCTTATCCATTTACCTTGAGCAAATAGCTTCTGCTCTGAAACTGGGATTCTTCCTCTGTCCAGTGGAGTTCATAGTTCCTTGTCTTCGAGTTATACAAATCCAATGGTATAACCACTCCAAAGCACCTGGCACCTTATAGGTACTTAACAGTTGCTAGCTTCTTTCTTTCCAAAAGTACTGACCTGTTGCAGATAAGTAAGTTATACAGCTAAATTTGTGTTTATCCCATGAACACACTTTCTCCCCCCTTCACTTTCTGTCCCTCTCTTCTCTCTCAGACACACACATGCATGCACGTGTTGCATTCCCATCTTATTTCCCCCATCTCTTTCATCAAAAGTTAGGCCAAAAGCCAGGTGCAGTGGTTCATGCCTGTAATCCCAGCACTTTGGGAGGCCAAGGTGGGTGGATTGCTTGAGCTCAGGAGTCTGAGACCAACCAGGGCAACGTGGTGAAACCCCATCTATGCAACAAACTTCAAAAGTAGCCAGGCATGGTGGTGTGCATCTATAGTCCCCAAACTACTCAGGAGGCTGAGGTGGGTGGATAGCTTGAACCTGAGTGGTTGAGGCTGCAGTGAGCTGTTGCCACTGCACTCAAGCCTGGGCCAGAGCAAGACCCTGTCAAAAAAATTAAAAATTAAAAAAAAAATTTATATACACGTATATATGTAACTGCCTGTATTTAATAATTATAGAGATGCAAAAGTGCCTAGATTCTGCCCTGTCTGTTATTTCTTTAGCCAGCACATTTATGTGGTTTTCGAATACAAAGCTTCTCCGAACACCTGGGCACCCCCATGCTCAGGCTCCTTTTTCCCAATGTTTCCTATTATATAAGGTGTGGCAGTCCAGGGCAGTGCGCAAGAGATGTGGCAGCTGCAGCCGGCTTTGCGGCAGGTGGAACTTGGAAGGAGATCATTCATCTAATTAAAATGACATTCAACTTGTCTTCCCAAGATGCTAAATGGCACAGGGCTCATTACTAGCCTGCTCCTCAGACCATCCTTGGAGATGAAAGAGGCGCCACTACCCTGGCACAGTGCCAGCGGCAAGGGACACAAAGATGAAAGCACATGGGGTGATTCAATGAGTGCTTCTTTTTCCTGGCATTTAGTAGCTCTCAGTCTAGCAGGGCCAACAGATATGCCCAGAGCCCCAACACACACACACGGACACACACACACACATAGACACACACACACACACACACGTACAAATCCATACACTGCATAGAAGAATCAATGTGTGCACAGGAGGAGAGAGTGGCTACCTCCACAGCAAGTGGTGCGGGAGTGTGGAAAGGTCTCCCGACAGGTAGAAGTCACCTTACCTGAGTTGGAGAAATGAATGGCAATTTGATAAGTGAAGAGGGGCGGGCGCAGGATGTGGTAGGAGCATGGGACTCAACCTGTGCAGAGCCCCAGGGAAAGAGAAAGGATGGCTCATTCGGGATCCATAAATACCTGCAAGAGCCAGGCAGGTGATGCAGGTGATGCTTGTCGACACTTGGGTGTATCATTCATTTCTATTTTTAAAAATGTCCTCCTTCCAGCTTTTCTTGACTTATACCCACTTAAGTTATCCATTATTTCTTCATCTTTGATTGAAACTTAGCTCAAGAGAAATCTTTCCCTACTCGAAGAAAACTAGCAGTCCAAATCCATTTACTGAATCAGTTTGTAAGTGACACATGGCTCCTCTGGGGGAGTCAGGTGGAAGTGGCAGGGACTGGGACAAACTGGAGAGCAAGTGCTCCTGCTGAAGAGGGCAGCCATTCTTCAACTCCAGCTGTTCAGAAGCTCCCAATCTTGCAATTTCTAAGAAAAAGCAAGCAACGTGGATTTTGATAAGAGAGTCAAATTTTTACACAGTGCCTTAATGAAAAGAAAAAAAAAAAAAAAAGTCTGCAGACCAAACGGAACACATCCTCATGCTAAGCCTTAGTCATGGACTGTGCTTGAGACCTCTCATTTACAGGCTCCAGAGATTCCAAGAGCATTTTCAGGATCCTTCATCAAATCGTTGCTCTGCTTATAGTTTCTCCTAACCATCCTTTCCCCTTGCTTTCCAGAAAGAGATGACGAGCAGGATGTGTCACTGATGTTCCACCTCACCCTCTGGAAGAAAGGAAAGCGGTTTCCTCCTGGAGCCCTGCATGGGCAGGAAGTGGACCACCCTGGCTGAAATGACACACCTACTTCCAGGAGCTGCAGAAGTGGAGGCAAGCGGTGACTCCTGAGAGACGTTCCCCACTCACTTTGTGTGCCGTTAACCTTCTGAGTGCTGCTAGCCCAGACCCGTGGACCAGGCAGACCCAACATGGAAGAAGGACCAGCCCTTTGACCCTTCTGGCTGGAAGATATCCGAGAGGAAGCCTCTGCACTTCCACACATGGCATCGTTCTGCCTATGACCTGCCGCCTAAGCTTTACTGGAATTCAGGTTTTGAGACTGGGATGCTTGTTTGTATTTTTCCACTTATCTGTCTTGTCAGCTGGCCAACTTCTCTGTGATTGGTTTTCTAAGTGCCGGGTGAATTTTGGACCTCTGGATGTGCAGTGAGTTTTTATGCAATAAGCCTTCCTTGCAGGTCTCTGAGAGCTCCTGCTCTGATGCTGTGATTTAACACTGTGCAGGACCGTGGAGCTCAGAGAGACCTGAACCCCCACCCCCCACACCCGCCTACTTTCCCTGCCATAGCTTCCATAGCATTTCCCTAATAAGTAGTTTTATCAGGGACACGCCATGGGGTGGCTCGTCTCTGCCCCAAACAGGGTCTTCACATTCTAACTCCAGGGAAGAGACTGGTTACTAGCATAAAGCTGACAAGTTACCAGGTCACCTGATCAGAATGTATTTTTTATAACCACCATCATTCCTTGCCTCTTCAGTTGAAGAGATTCTTTCCTGTTTCCCAGAAGAGGGAAATAAAAGTCCTAAATGACTGAGAATGATCAGCAGGAGCTTTGGTCCCAATTACTACAGCGTTTGTTCTTTATTAAAGGGCAGGGAGCCGCAGCTGTCTCTACGTAACACTAACATTTCAGTGAAAAAACAAAAGTACAATTGGTTATTTGGTACATGTAGATTTAACACCCAGACGGCTGACTGGTAACCTTCCCCACTGGCCTTCTGAGCATTTAAACCCAGCCCACGTTCTCTCCCCACTCCACACCCTCCCCTCCTCTGCCATGTTATGTTACAGCACAAAATTAATTTCCGCCCCTGTGATTGTGCCACGGTTGTCAAGGTGACAGTGGAGCCGGAGCTAACTTCCTTCTTTCATCCTTTCCAATTTTTCTGTTCCAGAAGACAGTCAGAATAATGCATTCTGTACTACGTCCTGCCTTTGGAAACCTAAATGAGTTTTCGTTGATGAAATGTTGCCTTCTCTGATTCATTCAAAAAACTGTGGTGGTTCTGACTACCTGTGATGAGGGGGTCATAATGCTTCCAGTGATCCTTTGAATTTAGCAAAATGTTTGCTGGTGGAGGGAAGTAGATAAGAATGTATTAGTGTATGTTAATGTAATAACGATTAAACAATAACTAAACAACTCTGATTTTGTTTTATTATACATGTGTTAAAGCCTTCTGTGGCTGCCGCAAAAGCCTAGAATCATGAAATCTTTGTCCAGGCTGAGAAAGGCTGCCTCTGTGGGTACAGTGGCATTCGCTGTTGCCCTAACCAAGCCGGCTGAACCTTGCTTTGTGTCTCGTAAAGGTCATCTCATGGAATCCAATTGCTGCAACCTCACCATGTTGCTGTGCCCTGGTCAACAATAAACATACTTTTCTCCCCCTTCCTAAGTAATTTGGAGAGGACAAGATAGGCCACGTTTTTTCCCCACATCACCTTTGGCTGAAAGAATATCTGACCATCATAGAGATCCAGGAACAGCAACAAGAGCCCCTAATTCCCGGCCTGTACAATATGCAGTTACCAGATGGGAATGCAGAGCAGTGGGACAGAGAGGTGGCTCTGGAACCCAGGACCCGGAGGGACGCTGCAGCAGTGCACCACGGAACGCCACGGGATTTTTGCATTAAAAAAGTTGAATATGTTCCTGCATTTCAGCAAGGTATAATCAAGCAGGAAGCTGGAATCTGGAGACCTCTGTGATTCATTCTTTTTAAGGTTATTTTCTATTAATTGTGCAAATGAAATTTCCACTCAATTTAAAAATCCAAATGTCTTTAAGCTTCTTGGAACAGTTTTATCCTGCTTATATTGTTAATTGCACTAATCAACTCTTCTAGGGTAAATTCTGGCAAACTACTCTTTTTTTTTTTTTTTTTTTTTTTTTAATTACAGAATGTTCCCATTCCCACAGAACTTTGGCAAATTCTGAAGACAATCTCTGCAGTCAATTTTTATCGCCTTGGCTTGGCTGCATCTAACTGTTCATCTCTGTTATAAATGGAGCTTCAGCCCTCTGAGCCAGAGACTGACAACTCCCCTTCTTCTTCCTAACCTGGCCTCCTCTCCTTTTTCTACATTTTTTTTTTTTTTGAGATGGAATCTTGCTATGTGACCAGGCTGGAGTGCAGTGGCATGATCTTGGCACACTGCAACCTCCACCTCCCAGGTTCAAGGGATTCCCTGCCTCAGCCATCCGAGTAGCTGGGAGTACAGGCACTTGCCACCATGCCGGGTAGTCTTCTGTATTTTAGTAGAGATGGGGTTTCACCATGATGGCGAGAATGGTCTCGATCTCCTGACCTCGTGATCCACCTGCCTTGGCCTCCCAAAGTACAGGCGTGAGCCACTTGCCTGGTCTCTACTTTTGTTTTAATTTTGGAAAATTTTAAAGTAAAAGTTTCAAAGTTGCAAGATGATAGTGAGTACCTTATGTCCTTCAGTGCATCAGTTAACATTTTGCCTTGTTTTCCTTTCTTCCTTTTTTTAAGAGAACGGGTCTCTCCCTGTGTTACCCCAGCTGGCCGTGAACCCCTTGCCTCAAGCAATCCTTCCACCTTAGCTCCTGAGCAGCCAGGACTCTGGCTTGTGCCACCACGCCTGCCTCTCATTTTCTTTCTCACTGTAAAGACACATTCTTATTCTTGAATCATCTGAAAATAAGTTGCAGGCATCATGAAAATGTAAAATACTTCATCATGTTCTTCCTTTTAATAAGCACATTGTCCTATAAATCTGCAATATTTTCACACCCATGAAATTGAACACTGCTACTGTATAAATCGAATATGTGATCCATATTCAAAATTCTCCAGTTGTCCTCAAAATATTCTTTATAGCTGTTTGTTTTATTATCCAGGATCCAATCAAGAATTATATGTATCTGTCATTCTCTTTTGTTTCCTTTAATTGATTAGAGTTCCCCTTTCGTGTGTGTCTGAGTGGTGGGGTGGTATTTGTGTATGGTGTTTGGTGGGGGTGTGTGTGTGATGTGTCTTTCGATAACACATTATTAAAGCGTTCAGGCAAGTTTGTGGCATGTCCCACAGCCTAGACTTTTTTACTTATTGTTGCCTCATTATGAGATACAGGTTAAATTTTTTTTCCAAGACTACTACATATGTGATGTTGTTTCCTTCCTAACGCTTCCCATCAGGAGGCACATAATGTCTACTTGTCTCTTTTCTGATATTAAGACTGATCAGGTGTTGTCTGCCTGATCCAATCATTTTCAAGTTCCATAATTATTAAGCTCCGAAATTCAGTACACGTACATTTATAGAGCATGAGGCTGTGCATACATACATTGATTTCTTAATGTTCTCAAGGAGGTCAAGGATCCCCAAAATATGATGACCATTGCAGTCAGATGATATAGCAGTAGCAAAGAATTCATCCCTTTCCATGTAACAGGAGGGAGGAGAAGAAGGAAGTTTCCATGTGCAGGCAATACGTGACCGCGTGGGCAGGTGGGAATTTGTACGGTCCCTGTAGCCAGAGGTGAAATATTCAACCCTTTTACTTCTCCTCCAATCCTCAGTGACCTCCCATTTGGACCCATAGTTTATTTATAGAGAGCACACACCCTGTAACTGTCAGCTGGTTTTTTGGGGAAAACCCTTAGACAGTACAATGGGTTATGACCCTCCAAAGGACCACAAGTACATAAACAGATACAAAGTATTTATGTGGTATTAAAATTTCATGGCGATGGTACAAGGAAGAGATGACTAGGAAGAAAATGTCTTAAATGGTATAATTGGGAAATACTGATCTGGAGTCATTTCCTGCTTCATAAGTTGTTCATTTGTTCTTCCCTGGGTATTTTTTCATTTCTAAAAGTGCAGAGTCTCAGAGCCAGGTTAAGTGGAAAAAACTTCGATTTCTTTTTTCTTTTTTATTTGTTTATTTATTTATTTACTTTTTTTTTTTTTTTTTTTTTTTTTGAGATGGAGTCTTACTCTGTCGCCCAGGCTGGAGTGCAGTGGTACAATCTCGGCTCACTGCAACCTCGATCTCCCTCATTTAAGTGATTCTTCTGCCTCACCTCCAGAGCAGCCAGGACTACAGGTGTGCACCACCACGCCTGGCTAATTTTTGCATTTTTTAGTAGAGATGGGGTTTCACCATATTGGCCAGGCTGGTCTCAAACTCCTCACCTCGTGATCCACCCACCTCGGCCTTCCAAAGTGTTAGGGTTACAGGCATGAGCCACCTCACCCAGCCGAGAGATTTCTTAATCCGTTCCTTTTATCTCTCAAACCATGCCAGTAACATCCCCAGTGAAAAAAATGTATTCTCCTCTCACAGATCTTCAGGCATGGAAAATCTACAGCATTTTTCGGTATAACCGATCCACTGAACACTCCACAACATCTAGAGTTCCATTCAACTCAAGCTGAAATATTATCTTTGAGTTTCAGTATATCTTTTCTAGTGTCCCACTTTTAGAAAGGTACAAAGATGATATATAATAGAATAATTGAAAATGTAATGAATCAGAGCTTTATCTGCATATCTATGAAGTATCTGAAGGCTATTTTCCATGTGCGGCAGCCTCCTTTTCCTTCCAGTTCTCCCAGGATGGTGTCCTCTGCAATCTTGTTGCTCCATTGTTGACCATTGAAGTAACTCAATGTGAAACCTTCTCAAAGCTCTCCACATGACTCTATGTTATGGATGTGACCAGCAGTGAGCATGAAGAGAACTTATTTCATGCCTTCTCCAAACTGCCTTGTATCTTTGCTAAGTCCTGACTTGCTTTGTACACGTTATGGGTTTTCTATTTTAATCACCATGAAAAATTCTTTACCACATTCAATCATTTTGGTTTATCTGCCTGACTTCTTGCCTTTAACATCCCTGTTAAAGATTACACTGTTGTTTGTTTGTTTAAGCCATCCCTATAGTTGGCAAAACATTAAGGGACTTCAATAGAATTACTCTTATCTTTTTTTGCTGATTCATGCCAAGCCATCATTCTGATTGATGGAAGCACATTGCTTCTTATAGTCTCTTAAACTTGTGTCCTTTCCATACCCCATGAGTGTCACACTGTGAGAAAAACGAAAACACTGTAGGAAAAGGATGGCCATCATCTTTGAAGAAATGTGTACCAAGGCACAATCACTAAAAGGCGTTGGAGGCATCACTTGGTTAACACTGTCATTCTTGATCTGATCGTTTTGGGCCTTGAAGAAATTGGTGATTCTCTCCTAGAATTAGACAAACAAAATGTGTTTGGAAATAGTGATTGTTTTCCTGCTTTAAGAAGTATATTATCAAAAAGCTTTTATAACAGGCTATTTCCCTCTGGGCAGGTATTATTAATTCTAAGAATTTTTTCAATGACTACATAAGATTTTCTGTAACTTATGAATGAAGAATCCATTTCTAATCAGATAATTAAGCTGTTTTACTAGCTTCTAGTGATCTGATTTCAGAGTTTTCCTGTACCTTTTTTACATACATCAGAAAAAGAAATGTTTACTACATTTTTAGTTCCATTTATGATTGTATTAAGCGTTTGACTATAAGGAAAACTAACAAATCAATTAGAAAAGCAACATAAAACTAAAGGATATTTATGAAATCAGTTATATGTGAGCTTGGGGATTCAAATGTCGCAAATAAAAGGCATAAAACCGTTATCTAGTCTGTCTTCTTTTAATGCTTGGTTTATTTCTTTTAATAAATAGGTTGTCTTGCAATGGTCCTGGAACAGGAAAACTGTTAATTCTACAAAAACTAATTCAAAGTTAATTTGAAAACACACGGGTGGCTGGCAAGATGGCCAAATAGGAACAGCTCCAGTCTGCAGCTCCCAGCAAGATAAACGCAGAAGGCAGGTGATTTCTGCATTTCCGACTGAGGTGCCCAGATCATCTCATTGGGACTGGTTAAACAGTGGGTGCAGCCCACGACGGGTGAGCCAAAGCAGCGTGAGGCGTTGCCTTACCTGGGACGCGCAAAGGGTGGGGGAACTCCCGCTCCTAGCCAAGGGAAGCCATGAGAGACCATGCTGTGAGGAATGGTGCGTTCCGGCCCACGTACTACGCTTTTCCCACAGTTTTCGCAACCCACAGACCAGGAGATTCCCTCAGGTGCCTACGCCACCAGGGCCCTGGATTTCAAGCACAAAACTGGGTAGCCATTTGGGCAGACACCAAGCTAGCTGCAATTTTTTTTTTTCATACCCCAGTGCCGCCTGGAATGCTAGTGAGATAGAACTGTTCACGCCCCTGGAAAGGTGGCTGAAGCCAGGGAGCCAAGTTGTCTAGCTCAGCAGATCCTACCCCATGGAGACCAGCAAGCTAAAATCCACTGACCTGAAATTGTCACTGCCAGCACAGCAGTCTGAAGTCAACCAGGGATGCTTGAAGTTGGTGGGGGGAGGGACATCAGCCACTACTGGGGCTTGAGTAGGTGGTTTTCCCCTCACAGTGGAAACAAAGCCTCCAGGGAGTTTGAACTGGGCAGAGCCCACTGCAGCTCACCAAAGCCACTATAGCCAGACTGCATCTCTAGATTCCTCCTCTCTGGGAGGGGCAGCTCTGAAAGAAAGGCAGCAGCTCCAGTGAGGGGCTTATAGATAAAACTCCCATTTCCCTGGGACAGAGCACCTGGGGGACGGGGTGGCCGTTGGTGGAGCTGCAGCAGACTTAAACATTCCTGCCTGCCAGCTCTGAAGAGAGCAGTGGATCTCCCAGCACAGTGCTCAAGCTCTGCTAAGGGACAGAGCTCTGCCTTTGCAAGTGGGTCCTGACCCCTGTGCCTCTTGACTGGGAGACACCTCCCAGCAGGGATCAACAGACACCTCATACAGAAGAGCTCTGGCTGGCATCTGGTGGGTGCCCCTCTGGGACAAAGCTTCCAGAACAAGGAACAGGCAGAAATCTTTGCTGTTCTGCAGCCTCCACTGGTGATACCCAGGTAAACAGGGTCTGGAGTGGACCTCCAGCAAACTCCGGCAGACTGCAGCACAGGGGCCTGACTCTTAGAAGAAAACTAACAAACAGAAAGGAACAGCATCAACATCAACAAAAAGGATGTCTACACATAAACCCTATCTGAAGGTCACCAGCATCAAAGACCAAAGATAGATAAATCCATGAAGATGAGGAAAAGCAAGCACAAAAAGACCGAAAATTCCAGAAACAAGAATGCCTCTTCTTCTTTAAAGGATCACAACTCCTCACCAGCAGGGGAACAAAACTGGACAGAGAATGAGTTTGATGAATTGACTGAAGTAGGCTTCAGAAGGTTGGTAATAACAAACTCCTCCAAACTAAAGGAGCCTATTTTAAAAAGAACAAAGCTGGAGGCATCACGCTACCTGACTTCAAACTATACTACAAGGCTACAGTAACAAAAACAGCATGGTACTGGTATTAAAACATATATAGATGAATAGAACAGAACACAGCCCTCAGAAATAACACCACACATCTACAACCATCTGATCTTTGACAAACCTGATAAAAACAAGCAATGGGGAAAGGATTCCCTACTTAATAAATGGTGTTGGGAAAACTGGCTAGCCATATGCAGCAATCTGAAACTGGACCCCTTTCTTACACCTTATACAAAAATTAACTCAAGATGGATTAAAGACTTAAATGTAAGACTTAAAACCATAAAAACCCTAGAAGAAAACCTAAGCAATACCATTCAGGACATAGGTATGGGCAAAGTCTTATGACTGAAACACCAAAAGCAACGTCAACAAAAGCCAAAATTGACAAGTCAGATCTAATTAAACTAAAGAGCTTCTGCACAGCAAAAGAAACTATCATGAGAGTGAACAGGCAACCTACAGAATGAGAGAAAATGTTTACAATGTACCCATCTGACAAAGGGCTAATATCCAGAATCTACAAGGAACTTAAACAAATTTACAAGAAAAAAAAAAAAAAACATCAAAAAGTGAAGAGACACTTCTCAAAAGAAGGCATTTATGTGGCCAATAAACATATGAAAAAAAAAAAAGCTTATCATCACTGGTCATTAGAGAAATCCAAATCAAAACCACAATGAGATACCATCTCAGGCCAGTTAGAATGGCAATCGTTAAAAAGTAAGGAAACAGCCCAGGTGCAGTGCCTCACACCTGTAATCCCAGCACTTTGGGAGGCCAAGGCAGGCAGTTCATGAGGTCAGGAGATCGAGACCATCCTGGCCAACATGCTAAAACCCCAACTCTACTAAAAATACAAAAATTAGCTGGATGTGGTGGCACGCACTTGTAATCCCAGCTACTAGGGAGGCTGAGGCAGGAGGATCGCTTTAACCCAGGAGGTAGAGATTGCAGTGAACTGAGATCACATCACTGTACTCATCTGGTGACAGAGCAAGCATCCATCTAAAAAAAAGTCAGGAGACAACAGATGCTGGAGAGGACATGGAGAACTAGGAACACTTACACTGTTGGTGAAAGTGTAAATTAGTTCAACCACTGTGGAAGACAGCGTGGTGATTCCTCAAGGATCTAAAACCAGAAATACCATTTGACCCAGCAATCCCATTACTGGGTATATAGCCAAAGGATTATAAGTCATTCTACTATAAAGACATATGCACATGTATGTTAATTGCAGCACTGTTTACAATAGCAAAGACTTGGAACCCACCCAAATGCCATCAATGATAGACTGGATAAAGAAAATGTGGCACATATACACCATGGAATACTATGCAGCAATAAAAAAGGATGAGTTCATGTCCTTTGCAGGGATGTGGATGAAGCTGGAAAACATTATTCTCAGCAAACTAACACAGGAATAGAAAACCAAACACTGCATGTTCTCACTCATAAGTGGGAGCTAAACAATGAGAACACATGGACACAGGGAGGGGAATATCACACATCAGAGCCTGTTGGGGGGTTGGGGGGCTAGGGGATGAATAGCATTAGGAGAAATACCTAATGTAGATGACAGGTTGATGGGTGCAGCAAACCACCATGGCACATGTATACCTATGTAACAAACTTGCATGTTCTGCACGTGTATCCCTGAACTTAAAGTATAGTAATAAATAAATACAAATGGGCAAAGAGAAAAGAAAATACACATGCACACATTCACATTTTAACAGAAATTCCTTTATCCTATTAAAGAATTTTCCAGGAAATCATCAGGCTTAGAGTTTAGCTTCTCAACAGATTAATGTTGTACATCCTTTTTCCCTGCAGTAGGATTCAATATTAAGTTTAATGATAACCTGGCATATAAAGATAATAAAACTGGATCATAGAAAAACCTCATTTATCAGAGTAAATAAACCTGAGTTTTACTCTCTGGTTTGCCAATACCATAAATGTATCACGTTGGGTAGCTTATCAAATTGTCTCACACCTCCAATTTTAGAACTGCAAACTGGCCTTATCAATTTATTTCTGTATAACATAATCATTTTGGGAGAAGAAGATAACATATTTGAAACAACAGATGTATATATAAATCTGTGTTTAATTCATCTAAATTAATAGTGTATTTACAGTTACTCTATAATACAGTTGATTCTAATAACAGCCACTAGAGCTAATAGCAATAATAGGATATGGTATCTGATAAAAGCTTTTTTATCCGATAAAATGACACAAGGTGTTTATAGACAAAGGGCAGTGGGGAATGAGGCTTCTATGAATCACGCATATAAGGAGTTCCCCGATTCAGTTTCACTGTGTGAAATGTACACCAAAATGTGACACAGAAGTGGACTAGGAACTGACTTTGGCCAACAGGCATGTTTCATTGGACCTATGCAGTTTTGTCCCAAATAGACTTTTTTTTTTTTTTTTTTTTTTTTTAAGGTAGCTACCATTTATGTTTGGGAAATTTGACACATAAAAATCAGGAATCTTGGCTTTTCTTACAAAATCAGAATTGGCAAAACCAAGCTTTTGCTACCCTGTGGCTGGAACTGGCTGAGAAGTGGCTGACCCACTCAGACGGGACATAGCTTTGCTGTCCTCACCGGTCCCCATTGCCTTCCAGACACACGGCTGAACGTTAGCTACCATTTATCTTCTTCCACTGAGATGCTTCACTCATACACATTTTTTACCTCTTCCCTGGAGGCTTTTCAGGTTGTAGCCCCTGTCACAACATTTCTAGATAGGCCACCAAGGAAGCCACTCTATCAATTTTCAAATTTACCCACACACACATTGAATATCTGCTATATTCTGTTATTTTTTTCTAGTAACCAACATTGTGTTAATGATGATAAATGAAAAATAGTCTTAGGAGACAATAAATTTAAACCAGATGTCTTCAACTCCCTACCCAACAACAAAAATTTCCATTTTCATAAGAAGCTTACTTCCTCTATAGAAATTAAGATGATAATTAAATCCATCCAATCTTTTAATTATACTAAATACATAAGCTTCAACTCTTTTTCCAAGTAAACTTATTTGATAAAAAATTATAAATGTCATTGAAAAGCAATGGTAACATTGTCACAATTATGTATTTTATCTGGTTTTACTTCTCTTTCATTGTGTAATAGATTTTAGCAAAGGATGTTATTTTAACTAAAACTTCTCATTGTTTTAATGCAATACTCATCATCTAATTGAGTTTTCATGAAGATGAAAACCAAGCAAAAATCCCCAATTTGACAGATTAAAAACTAAATAAGAAAGTCAAATTCAATCTAATTAAACACTGATTTTGTTTGCTGCTGTATTACTGCATACCAAATTAAGTTGAATATATACTCCAGAGGAAGTCATACGATTAAGATTTGACTTTGTATTATCAAATCAGCAAAGAATAAAAGTCTAAGCATTTTCAAGAAATATGTAAAAATGGAGGAAGACAGATATCAACAATCCTGTTTATTAAATCACAAACAATATTATGGGTATTTTCCATGACTGTGTATATGTATGTCTCTACAACATATTATTTGGTATTGCTGAAAACTGCATGTCCACTGATATTCGTAGAGGCAGCAGCATTTAGGAAATTCCTAAACTGTGACTTGTCTATTTGTCTAGAGGCGAATTATCTCACTTACGGCTGTCTTAGTTGGAAGCATTATCACATTAAGATACAACAGCGATGTTAGGCCCACATGAGTCTTGTGAAGTCAAAAGCTTGGAAAAGATGCTTAGTTTTAGTCAAGATGAAGTTTAGCAAGAAAGGTTCATGTTGGCTGGAAAATGAGGAATGAGCTACTCAGCCGTGTGTGGATGAGCCTCTTTTCCATTCACAACCCACTTCACTCACAGGAGCCTTCTGTACTACTCTTTTGCTCACACTAAAAGCCTGGGTTTCCGCTGCTCTTCCCCTTTCCCTCCAGCCCCCTGGCCTCCTGGCTGGCCTTGAACATGCTGGGCATGTGCAGTGGCTGTTTCCTGCCTTTGGATGCTGTCCTCCCAGATAGCCACATGTCCAGCTCTGTCTCTTTTTCAAGAGAAGCATGTCACCTTTTCAGTAAGGCCTCTATGATCACACCTGCCCACCAGAACTCACGGTGCCTCTTTCTTTACTCTGCTTTTCTTTTTCCAATGACACTTACAGATTTTATTTCTTCATTAGGTTTATAATTTACTGTCTGTCACCCCCAACTAGAAAATAAACCCCATGAGATCAGGAATCTGTCTATTTTGTTTATCGACGTATCCCAGGCACGTAAAACATAGGGTCTGGCTCATAGTAGATGATCAATAAATAATTGGTGGATGAATGAATAAACATGGCAGATGGGTGCCTAATTAAGGTCTACTACCAGGGAAATACTAATTTGAAGGAATATATAACAATATTAGTTTGATGATATTAACTCCCAAAGCTTTCATATCAACTAAATGCTATTGAGTGCTTAGTATACACTAAGCACATACTAAGTGTTCCACATGAATAATCTCATGTAATATTCATGGCAACCCCATGAGGTTTTTCATCTATATTTATCCCCATCTTACAGTCCAGGTTACTAATTAATTTGTCCAAAGTCATAAGCAAGAAAGTGATGGAGCAAGATTTAATGCCATGCAAGTGTGTCCCAGAGGTCACACTCTTCACTGTGGAGTAGATGCCTTCACCCTTTTGGCACTGGACACTTTTTCAGATTGTCTCCGTCTCTCTAGACTAAAGCCCCATGTGGCTTAGCAATCTTTTCTGGCCATTTACTACTGTAGTTTCATTAGTGCTTCTCATGATCAGTCCAGCTGAGATCATCATGTATTTCTTTTCCAAAGCTGTACGTTCAGGTAACAGAGGGTACGCTGAGTCAGAGATTAGGTGAGGCAAAGGATCTCACAGGAGGACACCGGAAAGATCAGAATGGCCAGTCCACACAGTGTTGACTGACAGAAAGTTAAATTGGCAAGAGACAGAAAGACATTCTGAAGTCTGAAGGAATTATTCAGGGTGAGAGCAGGGTGTTCCTATGATCACTTGAAAGGGGACACAGGAAATTTCTAGGTCTAGCTCCCTGCTGTGAAATAGAAATGAAGCATGCATTTCACTCACAGGAGTATAAGCAGACTTTTAAGAATTGATAAACAGAAATACTCAAAGCAGAAGATATTGTCTTCTAGTTAATTTCTAGTTAATAGTTGCCAAACTTATCACAGTTAATTTTTGCTAATTTTCCTTCTCTACTAAAGAAACTAACTGGCATTCATTATTCAGCCATAATGTAAAAAATCTGAGCACATGAATAATTAGAAACATGCAACTGAAAGGCTAGAGCAATGTGTGGTTATAAGACTTATTAATGCCTATATTCCATTAACTTAATTTAGAAATCAGTAGGGGTTACATTACATGTTAAAAGCAGCGTCTATTCTATTAACCTGACTTGTGCAGCTTCCTTTGAGGTCACTGGAAGTTATGTAGACCATAAATGTTATGCAGACCATAAATGTTCTCTGGTTCCTGGTTCCATCAGGAGACCTTTAATATGTTACGATGTAATTCAGGCCTATGTTTTAAAGCTGGATGAAATATGCTGTGATGAAATGAATGTCTTTTACCTTCCCATTCCTAGGGCTTTATCTGCAAACAGTTCAACTGCAGAATACAGAAGGAAGCAGTTCAATAAGAGATGAGCCTGTGGTGAGTGAGTTTTTTTACTACTAAATCTTTAGATTCAGTCATGTCTTAACCACAGAAGTTAAAGAAAATTTATGCAAAAAGCAAGCTCGTTTCGTACTTCCAGGAACAATTTGTAGCTCAAACCTTAGCAGGAGCTGCCTGAGGTTGTACAGATAGCATCAGGTGCAGTTGTGGTAGTAAGTACCGGCAGGGCATTATCTGGACAATGAATTCAGCAAAACCTTGTGAATGTATAGGTCTGAAATAAAGAAAACAAAAAATGTCAAGTCCAGAAAGTCACTAACAACCATAAAATGGTTAATATATATCATCTGCGTTCAGAAGGAAGAATGTGTTGCCTTTGGCCTCAGGATATTTAATTGGAATTGGAATTCTCTCTTCTAAGTGACTGGAAAAAGACTATTGTGTGACTTGGATAGAGAAACATAAACAGGGAGGTACTTGAGTCCCTCCATGACTGCAAAAAGAGATGATGGACAAGTGATTTTTAAGTGAACATCCTTTGCGGTTCGTAGATTCCTGAGTTACTGTGTTAGAAAGGACTAGGAGCAGAGCAGGTGGGTATGCAAAGTGCTTTTTGAGGAACTAAGGAAGATATTCTAAGGGAAAGAGATACCTGGAATTTATTTACTGAGGGTCCGCTTTGTGCCAAGCACTGTGCTTGGTACTTGATGTATAGTCCCTCGTCCCATTTTTGCAGTTGTCCACTGAGGGAAGCATTAGTGACAGCAAATGTTCTGTAGTCTGTGCAGATACAGAGACTGCACGCTGATTGCATGCTGGGAGCAGCGGTGAGCTCACGCAGGGACAATCCCTGCTCTCATATAGAGGTAGGCATTGTGCCAAGCATTTTACTTAGATCATCTGAATTAATCCTCACCGTAAGATTATGAGGCAGGTAATATGGTTATCATTCTCATTTTGCAGGTCAGATCATGCAGCTGGTTAGTGGTGGGGCTGGGATTGGAACCCAGAGCTCCTGCTCTTAATCACGATGTTACATCTCCCCCACCCCCCGCCCCAACACATACACACAAACACACTTTATTAAAACATATATATATATATTCCTAATTTTAGATTGTTCACTTGCTAAATTGGTTAACAAAGCTTCTTTCATCATGAGGATCATAAAATTAGCTACCCATCCCCGGCCCCTGCTCAAAAGCTTGAAGGACCTGGAGAAGTAATGACGAAGTCACACAGGATGAAATAAATGCCTCCTTCACAGTACAGAAAGGGTGGTTCTCATGAAAAAAATGTCATTAGAAGTTGAGGTTATCAAGGGAGAGGAATATGTGGGCTTACTGCCCCTGCTACAGATGTTGCTGACCTGGCCTTGCCTGCAGAAGAAAAGGGAAGAAAGACTGATAAGGGAAGCTTAACCTTCACGAGCTTGGTAAGAGCAGTCAGGAGTCCAGGGGCGCTCTCATCCCTTGATTCCGGTCAGAGGGATCACATCATCCCACTTCCCACAAACAGTTCCATAGACCACTGTCTTCCAGGGAAGACTAGTATATCCTCAGGGGAGGAAATAAATGCTGTCTCCTCATTTTTGGCCAATGGAACTATGCAAGACTGGGAAGCACGTAGGGAGATTCAATCTAATTCAGTAAATATTTGTGTCACTACTATGGCAGGGCACTCTTAGGCAATATAGTGTTATCAGGATCTTAATCAGTGTAGCAGTCTCTCAGTCCATACAGTAGTTAATCTGCAAATGCTATCATTGGACTTCACAATTTCCATGGCCAAATACATTTGGAAAATACCAGGTAAAACATTTAAAAAGGGCTTTTTCTATAGGACTCTAGGAGCCTTCAGGCTAACATGCACCATGACTGTCTAAAAGAGGAATGTAACATGATGTTTTATGCAAAGGCAGCTGATGATGGGAGTTTTTTATAAATCATTTGTGGCATTGCAGTTTGATGTAACATATTTGGACATAGGTCTTTATTAGGTCTTAGTAAAATCATAAATGATGGATCTTACCCTCGGGAATAGAAGGGTCCCAAAAGTGACTCTTGGCTTTTAGGAATATCTGTTTACAAACTGCTCAGTTCCAAATACTAACCATTGTAATTATGCGAGTTTTCTCAAGATGTGTTGAGAAGGCTGGCTACCTGTCTGAAAATCACAGAGGTGCTGGTTAAAGAGGCAGGTTGCTGGGCCTCATGCAAGAACTACGAAATCAGAATTTCTGGGAGAGGGACCAAGGAAATTGAATTTAATCGAGCACATAGAATAATTGTTATGTACCCTTAACTTTGAGAACAACTGCTCAAGGCCTTATCTTCATCAACTTCTGAGTGCCACTTTATTAGTTTTCTATTGTTTTGTAACAAGTTACAACAAATTTAGCAGCTCAAAACCTGTAGGTTAGGAATCTGGGCAAGGCTTATCTGTGTCCTATGTTTCAGAATCTCTCACAAAGGCTACAAGGAAAGTATCATCTAGGGCTAAGTCTTAACTGATAGCTTGACAGAAAGAATCCACTTCTGAGCTCGTGAGACTGCTGTCAGTATTTGGTTCCTTGAGAGCTACGGGGTGGAGGACTCAGTTCCTCATTACCTACCGGCAAGAGGCCACTTTCAGTGTCTTGCCATATGGATATTTCCAAATGGCAGCTTGCTTCATCAAAGCCAGGAAAGGAGACAGCCTTCTAGCAAGATGGAAGTTCTAATCTTATGTAATGTAATCATGAAAGTGGCATTCCATTACCCTTGCCATGTTCTATGGGTTAGAAGCAAGTCACAGGTCCTATTCATATTTGGAGAGGCAATTATACAAAGGCATATACGAGGAGGAGAGGAGTATTGGGAACTCTCAGAGTCTGTTTGTTTTAGAGTCAGTGAATGATTTCAGGGATTTACATTATTAAAATGCATCTCCAGATAAGGGGTCCTAGGACAAGAGAAATATTTGCACTGCTTTCCATTATTCTAGTCACAAGCTGGGGTTCAACACTCTACCTCAGCAAAGAAAACAAAAGTTGGGAACAGCTTCTAGAGTACACAAAAGGGAAGTCTCCAGAATAACCATCCAGGGATAAGAGGACTGAGCCCAGAATAGGGCCTTGTCCTAGTTTTAAACAGCATGCCGAGGGCAGAAAGAAAATGTGCACTGTTCTCAAAAGTGAGATAAGAAAGCTGCCTTCAGGCACTGGTGACTGTGAGAGAAGACAAGGTCTTTGAAGGAGTCCTCAGAGTCTCCCCTAGGGGAGGTTAGGGGAGGTCGGGAAGCAGTGGTGTGCGGGAACTAGCTTGCACTCCCGAGAGCTGATTAATACATTAGCAAGAATTCTGTAAGCCAGGTGTTAAACACAGCCATTATTAAAAATTAAATTATATAAATATACAATTAAATAAAGTATATTTTAAAATACAGGTAAATACTCAAAAGTTGGCATTTCCTAATTATTTTACAAATATGCTGAAGCTTACTTACATCTATTATGTATATGTGCTAGAAACGTTATATAATGCTGTGTTACTGCTCATTTTTTTCCAATTCCGGATTCAGTGACATTATGTTGGTAGCCCAGAATCGGATATGGTGGAGGTATTTACAACATGAAAATTGGTAAATGCTATAGATCAAAACGTTTTCTTTCTGTTTATTTTGAGTGGACATTATTCAGCCATAACGTAAAATATCTGAGCACATGAATAGTTAGAAACATGCAACTGAAAGGCTAGAGCAATGTGTGGTTGTAAGATTTATTAATGCCTACATTCCATTAACTAAATTTAGATATCAGTAGGCATTACGTTACATGTTAATGTAATGTAGCCCAGAATCAGTTATGGTGGAGATACTCACAACATGAAAATTGGTAAATGCTGCACATCAAAACTTTTCTTTTTTTGTGTTGTTTTTTTCTTTAAGTGGACAGCCAAACACTCACTAACACACCCTTTTTTAATGTTAAGCTGGCTTCTTTTTAAAATTAAAAAATGCTTTTAATTGATGTTGTAGTATTTGTGTGGTACAATATGATGGTTTGATGATAATATGTATACATCGTAGAATGGCTAAATCAAGCTAATTAACATGTATATTGCCTCACATAGCACTTCTTTGTGGTGAGAACACTTAAAAATCTCTCAGTAATTTTCAAGTATTTAATATATATTATTATTAAGTATACAACATAGTGTAAAGCAGAGCTCTTGAAATTGTTGCTTCTCTCTAGCTGAAATTTTGTGTCCTTTGACCAGCATTTCCCCAGTACCATCCCCCACCACAAGCCCCTGATAACCAACATTCCATTCTCTGCTTCTGTGAGTTTGACTTTTTAGGATTGCACATAGCAGTATTTGTCTTTCTGCACCAACACTTTTAATGGGAAGTGACATTTACTGAATGGTGAGCCCTGAGATAACAACTTTCCGTAATTACCTCCTTTCAATCTTATAGAACCCTAGGAGCTAGTGTCTTAGGTTTACTCCAAAGGAAAAGATGGAGATGTGGTTTTCTTCTTTGTTAATCCTAATATGCTGCTGCTGCAGATCAAAGAGCTGTAGTAATTCACATGGGATGAACAGGTATTCAAGGATACACTTTTTATTTAGTGACCAGCACCAGCCATCTCTAAGTACCAGGTAACAGTAGATGCTGTTGTTGTCCTGTCCATATCCTTCAGGAGGAATTTACTATTCCTCTGTGGGCTATTGACTCTTGAAAATGAATGGGCCTAGGAACAATCCATAATGCAAAGGAAATGCGCATTATGGATTGAAACAAAGAAGGTCTGTGTGCCACAAGTAAGTTAAACCAAGAATGGGCCCAGACCCATGTCACCTAGTTCTGTTGCCCCAATGCCTCTCCCTCAGCTGACGCTTATGATCTTGTCCAGGGCTCTCTACAAACAAATAAGGAGAAAAACATTCAGCCAGATGCAGTGGCTCATGCCTTCGATCCCAGCACTTTAGGAGGCCGAGGCAGGCAGATCATGAGGTCAGGAGTTCGAGATCTGCCCGACCAACATGGTGAAACCCCGTCTCTACTAAAAATACAAAAATTAGCCAGGCGTGGTGGTGCACACCTATAAATCTCAGCTACTCAGGAGGCTGAGGCAGGAGAATCACTTGAACTGGGTAGGCGGAGGTTGCAGTGAGCCGAGATTGCACCACTGCACTCCAGCCTGGGCAACAAAGCAAGATTCTGTCTCAAAAAAAAAACAATTCAAGCCTCATTCACAGACGTGTCAGATCAATAATGTGCAAGCCAAAAATTCCCTGGAGCTCCACTGTTTCCCTATCGATCCACCCAGTGTGACCCTGGAAGGCAGTGATGGGGGAGGGAGTGGCATCCCAATGGCAGATTTTCAAGAAGTGCTCCTGGTCATTAACTTTCCATGGAATGTAAAGTGAATTAATTGAGTTTAGTTTCAGGCCTACTTCCTATGTGTGATCTTTCAGGTCCCACCCTAGGTACTTACAAGGCTTTGCCTAGCAAGCTTCACCCCTCACGCCAAACCTAGCACACAGCAAGAGCTTTGCAGTTTTCTGGAGGGAGTTGTAAAGGACTCACTCATCCTCTGGGGGCTAAACACAAATGAATACTTTCAGTCCCAGTGCAGGTGTCACTATTTGTAGGCCTCCTCATCAGGGGCGCTTAACTAAGGAACTCTTCTCCACTTTGACTCAGTCCTTTTTTATACTTAGCGCTTCTCCTTAGACCAGCAGATGTGATGGCAAACAGTAAGGGAATCTATAATGTGTGATAAGGAGCTGAAATAGGTCAAATGTGGACTCAGGTCCAACTGCAGCATCAGGGACTACAGCTTACCACTGCCCCTTCTGTTGTAGGTCCCTTTTCAGAAACTGTGACTGGTAACACCTTTAAGGGTCACTGACAGCACTGAAGTAAACTCTGAACACTGATCAAGCTGCAATAATGATGTCATTGTGTTTTAGGATCCAGGGTAGTGAATGAGGATGGTCCTTGCAGGCCTTACTGTGGGTCTTGTGAAAGAGAGCTGTCTTCCTCTTTCATAATGGGATTTAGTAGGCATCACTTAATTCTGAAAACCCAAAGCTATTATATCGGCATGTTAGGAGAGATCTGGATGCAGATAACCAAAGAATAAGCTGAAGCACTGAAGATTTTTCTGGAAAGTATAAATGAGGGGTGTAAGGGTTATTGCCAAGTTTAAAATGAGGAAACTGAGGCCAGTATAAGAAAATAAAATGCCAATTTATTCAGCTCCTGGGTGAGGTTCTATGGTCCCGCGAAACGGGGCCAGAGAAGTCGCACTGACTTCCTGGAGCGGGTTTTTTTTATGGCTAGGAGGAACGAGCAACAGCTGGGTGCTCTGATTGGTGGGATTGGGACGGGGCGGGCCGCTATTGGTTGTCAGGTATTCGGGCAGGTTTTTCCGGTGCAAGAGCCGCCCAGGGTTGCATTAGCCGGAGCCTTCCAGGTGAGCCATGCGCAGAGCTAGGTGCCAAGTGCAGAGTCAGGTGCTGAGTGCAGAGGTGGGTGTGTTCAGCCTCCCGGCGAGGCAACCGGCCTTACGAGGGGTACCTGGAACACAACTGTTTTTGGTAGCAAAATTTAATGAAATACTTGTCTCCTTAAATTGGATGCACATTTAATTTTGAGTAAAAATTTTAAAAGAAATCAGCAACAAGACAGAGGGAACTTAATGTGGAGCTTGTGTGTATCTGAGCAGCTAAGGGCTTGAGTGTAGCAGACACTGTCGTGCCCCACTTTTATCCCCTTGACACTCCATTCTGTGAGTACAAAAGACTCTTTACTAGAAACATCTGCAACTATGAACCTGAGGGCTTGCCTGGACACAAGCAGAGGCCCAGCTCCTACACAGGCGTTTCACCGTGGGCAGGCCTGTGAAAGCCTACCCCAAAGTCTGATGAAGCTGAGAGGCTGCAGAAAGAGGCTGACCAATAAAGTTTCTTAGAAAGAAACAGTATAATCTTCATGTCCTGAGAAGATAATGACCTAACTCTGGTAGAAGTAGTAATGAAAAGGAAGCGGTGGATATAAGCATGTCTCAGAGAAGGGAAACCATCTAATTAGCTGTGGAGTAAGAAGCAAGGGATTAAGAAAAGTCACCTATGATACTTTCTCTTCCAGCCTGCGGGGTTGGAAAGTTGAGAGAGGAAGCTGATGTATATGCAGATGAGGAAGGGCCAGAAATGGGCACAGAGCCAGGTAGAGCAGAGGCATAACATGTCTGTACTTGATCTCATCTCTAGGTTTAGAAGCTTTTTGAAAAGAATGATTTTGCCCATTTATGTGCAAATCTCCAGCATCCATTCTTATACCAATCATGTCTGGTAATTACAGAGATGTGATTTGCATTGGGGCCAGATGCAGGAATCTATTGACACAAAGAAGACACATGATAATTACAAGAGTTCAAATGCAGCCAATCAGGGAATACAGACTGGAGAAAGCAGCAATTGCCAGTGGAAAGCTTGCCAAAACAGATTAGTCTGGCTGATAAAAGAAGAAAAAACCTTTTATTTAGAAAAAATGTAAAATAAATTGCATCCCTTTTTTTGTCTCTACCTTTCATAGAAAGATTGTCCTGAAAGGCAGACTCCCTCGTTTAATGGGATTCTGGAAAGACCAAACAGCTGATTAGCTCCAGCAATTGAGAATAAAGATTTGTGCAAATTATTTTTAGAAAATTAGCTCCAAAGTCAGACAGGCTCCCTTTCTGCATTTTCGTGATCTCTGCATTTATTTTTCTGGCCTCTCCTTTACCTCCTGCCAATTACTCTACAAATCTCCAGGCTCTTCTCTGATCTTCTAGTTTTCACAAACTGAAACCAGACTGCTCTTTCTAAATCCAAGACCTGGTGATGACACTTTTCCTTCACTATACTTCCTCGTAATCCTTCAGTGTCTGCTTATCCCCACCTGAATAACCTAAACTCCTCCCTCCAGGAGACCCAAGTTAGCATTTTCATAGATTATACAAAATGACCAACAGGACCAGGCATGACAGCTCACATCTATTATCCCAGAACTTTGGGAGGCTGAGGTGGGCAAATTACCTGAGGTTAGGAGTTCGAGACCAGCCTGACCAATATGGTGAAACCCTGTTGTAAAAATACAACAATTAGCCCTGCATGGTGGCGTGCACCTGTAATCCCAGCCACTTGGGAAACTAAGGCAGGATAATCACTTGAACCGAGGAGGTGGAGGTTGCAATGCACCAAGATTGCACCACTGCACTCCAGCCTGGGTGACAGAGTGAGACTCCGTTTCAAAAAAAAGGAAAGAAAAAAAGAACATGACCAACAGTCCTTTCGCTCATGGACTCCTAGATTTTTTTAATTCTGTGGGCTAAAAGTTTAAAATTAAACAACGAAGAGTGACTTACAGATGCAATTGTCTATTACCACCCTTATTCCATAGAAGAAAACATTTTAACACCCAAAGAGTAGAAAAAGTAAGACTAAAAAAGTCTTTTAGGTTTCCCTAAAGCTTCTGTGTCTTAGGGAGAACACTGGCTGATGCTATTTGGTTGTAATACAGTTGTTGAAACGGATTTGCTGTTTCAGGAGGGGAGCTATTTTTGTTGTTGGTTGTTGCTGTTGTTTTCTCCCTGGGGCATTCTTACTGCCTAGAAGCACTTGATTTGCTTGTGCAGCCCAGCCCTTAAATGCCTGGTCATTCTCAGTGTGATCCTGCTTCCAGCCCCTGTCCCCTGAACCCCCAGTGAGTCAGCCAGCCCCCTAGAGGGAGGGCAGGGAGAGACACACACCCAGTCTGTGCTGCTGCCTCCGCTGCCCCAGAGGTGACTTGGTGGTAACTCCTGCAACTTCCCCAATAGAGGGGAGTTTCTTCTCTTTACTTCAGGCCGTGAGATTTCCTCACACCCACTTCTCTCTCTTCTTGCCCAACCCTGCTTAAAATACAGGGAAACTGGAACCATTAAGTCTCTTCTTTGGCTCAGGATCCTTCCCTTTCTCTCCAATTGGGTGGTCTCAGGAGGAAGACAGGCAGCAATAGAGATTTGTTTGTGTGCAAGCCATAGTCTGCATTTCCGTCTAAATATTCCTCTCTTTTTTTTAAGTTTAGATTACTTTTTTAAATTTTTTCATTTTTTAAAATTATATTTTAGGTTCTGGAGTACATGTGCAGAATGTGCAGGTTCGTTACATAGGTATACATGTGCCATGGTGCTTTGCTACATCCATCACCCCGTCATCTACATTAGATATTTCAATGCTACCCCTCCACTATCCCCCCCACCCCCTGATATCCCTCTCTTAGTCCCCCACTCCCCAACAGGCCCCAGCGTGTGATGTTTCCGTCCCTGCGTCCATGTGTTCTCATTGTTCAACAACCACTTATGAGTGAGAACATGCAGTGTTTGGTTCTCTGTTCTTGTGTCAGTTGGCTGAGAATGATGGTTTCCAGCTTCATCCATGTCCCTGCGAAGGACGTGAACTCATCCTTTTTTATGGCTGCATAGTATTCCATGGTATATATGTGCCACATTTTATTTGTCCAGTCTGTCATTGGTGGGCATTTGGGTTGGTTCCAAAGCTCTGCTACTATGAACAGTGCTGCAGTAAATATACATGTGCTTATGTGTTTATAATAGAATGATTTATAATCCTTTGGGTATAGACCCAATAATGGGATTCTGGTGGCTTACTGACAATCTTTGATGTTCCTTGGCCTCTACTGTATCTCCCTGATCTCTGCCTTGATCTCCACATAGCATTTATTTCTGTGTCTCTGTGTCCAACTCTCCTCCTTTTCATAAAAACACCAGTCGTGTTGTATTGGCATTTCATCCTACTCCAGTATGACCTCTTCTTAACTAATTACATCTGTAGCAACTCTGTCTCCAAACATGGTTACGTTTTGAGGTTCTGGGGATTAGGATTTCAACATATGAAATTTGGGGCATACGATTCAACCCGTAACACATCCAGTAATATGTTCTAAAAAGAATACTAATCATAGGACAAAGAAAGGTTAACATCTTTTATTTTTTTTATTTTTATTTATTTATTTATTTATTTTAGTAGTAGGTCTCTCTGTGACATCCAGGCTGGTCTCAAACTCCTGGGCTCAGGTGATCCTCCTTGGCCTCCCAAACTGCTGAGATTATAGGCACAAACCACCACACCCTGCCTAAAGTCAATTTTTAAACAAACTTAGTTTCATTAAATCTAATGCTCTTTAATAAAACCTACCATATCTGCACTCTACCAATTCAATTACCTGGGAAGAGCATTAGTCACATTAAAAACTAACAATCCTAGGAATATAGGAGAAGAATATAGGAGAGAAGCTTTATGGTAAAGAAAATTCCATTCCTGTCATTAGAAAATGGTAAGCTGACTTTTTGGCACTTAAGTGCTTTCTGAACTAAATAAAGTGTTTCATTCCCTCATTTATCAAGCACCTGTTATGGGCCACACAGTGTGTCACATTTGGGGCACTCAGTAGTAAGCATGTTTCTCCAGCTGGCTCTGACTTCCTCTTTATTACCAGGGGCAGGGGTAATTCCATTGCTGCCACCTTCCCCTGGAACAACTTCTTCCGAGTTTCACCAGGGCTGAGCTACATCATTCAAAGCTCTGAGGTGGTTTGCGGCAACATGGAGCATGCTTGCTTCAAGTCTCTCTCCTTTTCTATGTGTCACCCATTAGAGAGAGAACAAAGTAAAGGGCTCCCAAGGCCTACCAGCTGTTTACTCACATCTTTTTTCACTTATCAGCTTTCACATGAGAATAAGCTAAGATCTAAAAGAAAAACAGCTCTACACAGGACCACTTCCCTTTGGCTGACTAAAGCTTTGATGCTAAGCTTTGTTTGCTGACCATCTTTTCCCTGAAGATAAATCTTCTCAACTTCCTTCATCCTCTTATGCAATTAGACTCCTGATGAGTCTATCTCCAGTTTACCAGGTGTGTTCAGTAGGGAGTCACAAGTTGGACTTCGTTTGTGAACATTCGTTACTTGAAGAGATCATCAAATCCTTTTAAAGTCATGCTTTTTTTCTTGATGTATTGTGTCATTTTGACTATGAATATTCTCTAATGTTAAGAGGCTGTCATCAACAATAATCACAGTTGAGGGTGGGGAAGTTCGGTGATCCTATCAGGAAGAGAAATGCTGCCCATTTGATTTCTTGTCTTTACTTTTTATTACTTGAGTTATTGTATAACTAATACATGGATAATATTGTCTATACCTACATCCTCTTGTGACTAATTAAATATTAGATTATTTTCTCCACTTGTATGTAAGTAAAAGATGAGTTTCATGATAAAAATGTTTTAAAAACAGCAAATGTTTTATATTTTCTAAAAAAATATGTTTTCTGGCCAAGAAACATGAGAAAATGCTCAACATCGCTAATCATCAGAGAAGTGCAAATTAAAGCCACATGAAATACCACCTTATCCCAGCCAGAATGGCCATTGCTAAAAAGTAAAAAAAAATAGATGTTGCCATGGATATTGGTGAAAAGGAAGAAAACGAAATGCTTATAGACTGTTGATGGGAAAGTAAATTAGTACAACCCCTATGGAAAACAGTATGGACATTTCTTAAAGAATTAAAAGTAGATCTACCATTTGCAATCCCACTTCTGGGTATCTACTCAAAGGAAAAAAAGTAATTATATCAAAAAGACACCTACATACATGTTTATTCCAACACACAATTGAAAAGATTGGAAACCAACGTGAGTGCCCATTAACTGATGCCTGGAGAAAGAAAATGTGGTATATATACATCACGGAATACTATTCAGCCATAAAAAAGAACAAAATAATGTCTTTTGCAACAACTAGACATTGGAGCAAGAAATAACTCAGGGATGAAAAACCAAATACCATATGCTCTTACTTATAAGTGAGAGCTAAGCTATGGGTACACAAAAGCATACAGAGTGATATAATGGACATTGGAGACTCAGAAGCGGGGAAGATGGGTGGGGGGTGAAGGATAAAAAACTACATATTGGGTGCAATATACACTACTCGGGTGATGGGCAGACTAAAATCTCACATTTCCCCACTATACAATTAATCAATGTAACCAAGAACCACTTGGACCCCAAAAGCTATATGAAATATAAATACATATAAGACCTATATTATATATTAATGTTATATGTTATTAATATACATGATTAATATATAATGTTATGTATTATTAATATATGTGATTAATATATATCGTTATATTATTAATATATAATATTTACATGAATATTTTTATGTAACTAACATTTATATATAATATGTTATTATTAATTACATATATATACACATAGGTCTTAAAATCCAAATATGGCTAGTTTTGGAAAACTTAAAGAATTGCAGTTACAATAGTCCATTAACCAGAACTTGTAGACTTATAGGGAATTTGGTGTCCAAACTTGGTTTTTCTGACTAGTTTTTTTGTTCTGTTTTATTTTGTTTTGTTTGGTTGGTTGGTTTTTGGAGACAGAGACTCACTTCCTCACCCAGGCTGGAGTGCAGAGGCTTGATTTCAGCTCACTGCAACCTCTGCCTCCCAGGTTCAAGCACGTGGGCCACCATGTCTGGCTAATTTTCGTATTTTTAATAGAGACGGGATTTCACCATGTTGCCCAGGGTGGTCTTGAATTCCATCCGCCCGCCTCTGCCTCCCAAAGTGATGGGATTATGGGTGTGAGCCACTACGTCCAGCCTCTGACTAGTTTTTAACAGATATTTTTATTGCATTTATCCAAAAAAACATCATATTGCAATGCTTTGAGAAACAGGAAAATCTGTTCTCATTTTACTATTAACAATATTAATGGTTCTTCAAAATCCAGAACCAAGTAATTAACATTCTTTTATGAAAACACATTTATTAATTTTCAAAGAAAATCTTGTAATGGCTTATTATTTTTAAAAAACTAAAAACCATTATAGTACCTGAGATAAAGCAGTCTTCAGACTGAGTCACAAAGCTATGGGGGCCCCTCCCAGCATTCTCATGCCCATCTGGCAGTGATGTCATAAAGTCCTAGTTAGACACAGGACCTGCTGGGCCACAGAAAGGAGGCTCTGTGAAGACGCACTAGATTACTGGATATATCACTTCAGCTTCCCAATGAATTTTATATTGTTTGTTCTTATACCTGGAGTTTTTTCCCTAAAGAGTAGCACTTTGAAGCCTACTATTGAAGGTGAGAAAGCATTTAAAACTTTTGTAAAAATAGTAGGTAGAAGGATGACCCATAATTATGAACAATTGACATGTGGCCATTTTCTAAAAGATGATATAAACTTTATTGTTGGAGATATGGTATGCTTTAGGTCTTAAATCTCTGCCTCTAATCCTTTGTGAAAAAATGCAATTAGAAAAAGAAAGTAGTAAAAGAAATCAACATATTTCTGATCTATGATGTATAATACTTTTTTTTTAGCATTGCCTAATGTGATGCCTTTAAATGAAGATGTTAGTAAACAGGAAGAAAAGAATGAAGATCATATTCAAAATTATGCTCCTGCTAATGCGAAAAATGGCAATTATTATAAAGATATAAAACAATGTAAGTCTTTAAAGTGAATAGAAACGTATATGCAGAAGCTGATTATCCTTAAAGTGAATAGAAACGTATGTGCAGAAGCTGATTATCCTTAAAGTGAATAGAAACGTATGTGCAGAAGCTGATTATCCTTAAAGTGAATAGAAATGTATGTGCAGAAGTTGGTTTGACTTAAGTCTCCTTTTTAAACTTTCATCATTTTCCCCTGTGTTTGTTCTACTTTTGTCACTTGCCTGTTCATATCCTTGCCAATTTTTCCGTTAGATTGTATTTTCATTTATTTTCAAGGTCTCCTTCTTATGTAGAATATATTAACCCTTTTTATGGTAAAAGTAATAAATGTTTTCTGCCAGCATGTTGCTTATCTTTAAGGCTTATTTTATTTTATTGTATCTTATTTATTTTTTGAGACAAGGTCTTACTCTGTCACCCAAGCTGGAGTGCAATGACGTTACCATGGCTCACTGCAGCCTTGACCTCCCAGGGTTCAAGCAGTCCTCCCACCTGAGCCTCCCAAGTGGCTGGGACCACAGGCACGTGCCATCACATCAGCTAATCTTTGTATTTTTTGTAGAAATGGTGTTTAATTATACTGCTCAGGCTGGTCCCAAACTCCTGGGCTCAAGCAATCCACCTACCTCAGCCTACCGAAGTGCTGGGATTACAGGTGCAAGCCACTACTCCTGGCCAAGCCTGTTTATGTATCTTTAATAACTGAGAAGATTTCAAGTTTTATAATATCAATTTTGTTTATTAATTTCTTTATAATCTCTGCATTTTGTGTCTTGCCTAAATAGGGCTTATCCAGTCCAAAATACTGTTTTCTTGATTTTTAAAAATAATTATACGCTTTTGTTTTTAACTTGAGCTTTAAATCCAATTATTTTTGTACATGGCATAAAGTCGGGATAAAACATTATATTTTTCAAGGATGATAGCCAAGTGTCAAACACCAAGTCCCTACTGATGTGAAACTCACATTTAATGTAGTCAAAACTCTAAGATGGAATTAGGCCAATTGTTATACTTCTTGTTTTTTTAATCTGTCTGTTCCTAGAAAAGTACCAATGTTTCAACTTTTATACTTTGATAACTCATGGCATGAGTGTTGGACTGTGATTTCCTTTTATTTTTCCATAGCTCTGTCTCAGGCATTGCTCAAAAATGATGAAACATTAACGGTTCTAGGGCAGATAAATGCTTCTTACTTCGTTTTTTGATAATATCAGTACAAACAGTGATAACATTGCACATCTACAAATCTACTTCAGCACCTGTTATGTGCTTACATATTTGTTTCTGTGAATTTCCTCAATAATTGCTTCTTGGAAAGGGTCATTTAGCATAAAGATACTAGTTTGGCTTTTTTCCATGAGTTTTAGATTTTACCCTTGCCCCACTTTCTTATTTTACAGATAGAAAAATGACTGTATTTTTTTTTTAATGAGTGCATATGTTTTAGGAAAAAACTCAGAGGAAGAACTAGGTAAAATAAAAACAGTGACCTAGCTAGTTGCTGAAGACTTTTGCTTTTGTTTTTAGATGTGTTCACAACAGAAAATCCAAATGGCACTGAGTCTGAAATAACTGTGAGAGCCACAACTGATCTGAATTTTGCTCTAAAAAACTGTAAGTACTGAAAGGCACCCTTGTACATGTAAAAGCCATTAAAGCAGGATCTCCAAACAGCACTAGAAAGTGGGGGAGAAAAGAAGTCTTCATTCCTAAACAAGACTAACATTTTCCCTCTAAAGTAGATACCATGACTGGGATCCAGCTCAGGTCGTGGCTGTTCTCTCTGCTTTTCTCACACTTCCTCCCACACGAATACACTTGAGGCTCCATATCCATTACCTGATCATTTCAGAAGCCAGGGAGGTGCTTGCATTTCTAAACCTCATACTTTTGATTTATGTGGAAAGAAAAATTAAATAATAACTAAATTTAGGATTCTAGGAAATTTACGTCTTTCTTAAACCCACATTTTTTTTAATGCCTTTCTGGTTTTTATCTTCAGCTTTAAATGGGGAAGAGAGAATGTTTCTAGCTATGGCAATGTCAATATTGAGAAAAGTGAAACTCAGAAATGCCTAATTATTTACAAAGCTACTTGATAATAATGGAATATTTTGAGCAATTTCAGACTTTGGAATTTAAATGAGACAGTGACATTTCAAGGGCATATGTTAATTCCATAAATCACTCATGGCAATCTTGCTTGTGCACAACAAACAACCTCTTGAGTTCTCTGGGGCAAGACATGGAGAGGCAGCTCTTAAGCGCACCAGGTACCTCAGATTCCCGTAGGATAGGAGTTATTGAGGACAGATCACAGGCCCCAAGGAAGAGACTGCAAAACCCTCACTTCCATTTCCACAATCCAGGCCCCAGAGGATTGTCAAGGAAAGTGGGATTGGAATAAGACATTCCTGCCATTTTGAATGGGGCTCTGACAGAGGAGACCTGCCAGCAGGGTGGGGACGTTCTAGAGGAGCAAGTCCTCAGGAAGATGGAGATCTGTGGATACCTTTGACTAAAGGTTGCTTGCTTAAGTAGAGTCCCTAAAACTCTGAAGGCAAGAGGGATAAACTGAGGCAACCTAGATGCTTTTCTTCAGGGGACAAGGGTTGCAAAGCAGAATTTAAGGATGACTTACCAATTCTTTGAGTTCTGCTTGAATCACTATCAACTCCAGTAACTGATTCCGTTTCCCAACCTTTCTTGTCAACAAGACACCTGTCATGGGTTCGTGGGCTCAGTGTGAATTTTTCTGCCTCTCTCTGGAAGTCCTCCTGCAATGGGTCCCGGTACTCCTCATGGAACTTTATTGCCTCCTGTATTGACCAGTGAACCGAAATATCCATCAACTTGCAGAAAGGGTTCTCCAGTCACAGTTGTTACCAAACACTCCCTTAGTGACATACCTCCAGAGGGACCCATTACAGAAGGAGATATATACTAAATTAGACCTGAAAATTCTTGATTTGTAGTCCAAAATCTTTATATCAAAATGTCTGCTTCCAATTTACATGCACACCTTAATACTTGGCCTTCCCTTTCTTGCATCGTTCACTGAACAGCAGCCAAGCTGCTCCGGACAGAGAGGATCATTTCCCCCCCTGAGCAGGGAACCATCTGGAGTCAATTATCTCCTCCAAGAGCTCTTCTTTACCTCTAAAGAAAGCCTGTGGCCCCATGTTCCTTTTTTTCTCTTTCACAGGTTATAGTCATATTAACCCCACCTCAGGCACCCCGTGATTACAAAAACTTTATTCTTCAATATCTTCTTCTTTCTCCTTTATTTCAGGAAAATGTTAGTCTTTCTCTTCGATTTCTTTACTCTCCTTTTCTTTGTTCCATTTTTAGTTTAAAAAATATCTAATCTCAGATGTTTATTCAGTATTTTTACATGATGATAATCCTTTTTCTCTTTTCCTAGTTAAAATCGTCCATGCGACTACATCTGAAAAATCTTCCAATGAAGAAGAAACAACTACTAACGAACCCTCTCATAAAAATATTCAAAGTATTAAAATTACTACACTGTATTCATACCTGGAGCATATCATTATGTGACTTAAAAATTTAAGTTTCACCACTCTAAGCATTACATAAAGTCGTAGCATGCCTAAAGAATTTATACGGCTACAATTTAAAGTCACTAAAATCTTTTAAATGGGGAATGTCTAGGAGTCAATCTTTAGGTATACCTGACAAGGGATAGAAATGAGCTTTTTTAGAAACAGAATTTTATTTTAATAAAATATATTACATTTGTGTCTATATTAAATAGGTATTTCTAAATTAGTATATATTTATAAGTATATATCAAATGTATTTGAAATATAATTTATTTTGCTAGTGATGGAAAATATTCTGCTTGCTTGAGGAATAAAATTATCTAGAGTCAATTATTAGTGTTTCCTAAGATTATTTGAGGTGGGTTGGGAGTGGGAGTCTGTAAAATCAAAATTACCATTTTACTTTCCTGTCAAGAATATTGTTCGTTATATTGTGGAGCCCTAACCACCCAGGATGGCTCTCCTCTAAAGTCTTAAATGAGTGGTCTAATTGAAGAAAATGGATACTTACATGTCATTATATGAAACCCTATTTTCTCCAGTTCATGCAATCTTTTTCTCCAGTTCATGTAATGTGTTTCTAATATAATTACTCTGAATTAGTTTGCATTTTTAACACTACTGGAAAAAAAGCTATCTTTTTTGATATGTTTAAAAATCAAAACCCGATCATCCTGGTATCCCTCTTCTTAAATGTCTTTAGTAACTTACTACTAGGTTTGGGATCAAGTTTTAACTCCTTAACAAAGCATTCAATTCTGAAACAATCTGGCCACTGAAAATTTTCCACTCTCATCTCTGGTTACATTCCCCATCCACACCCTTCATTCCAGACTTACCTCAAGCTCCCAGAGCTTACTGAGCCTGCTGATGATCTCAGCTGGAATGAGCTCGCTCTCACCTTGTTTGCCTGGTGAACAATTCCTAGTCCTCTAAGCTTATATTGGAACACCATCTCCCTTTTGAAGGGTTTCTGGCCTTCACAGAATTAAGCCCTGTGCATACCACCTGTGCATGTCTATTAAAGCCTTCACTATCCTGCTACATAATCAGCAATGATTCTTGTCTGCATCCAAAATTAAGGTGGGTTCCTTGAATGTAATGTCTGTGCCTTGTTTAACTTCTATGAGTTAGTGCCAACTGCAGGGTCTGACACATGGTAGGAGCTCAAAGTTCAACTGCTAAATGACTAACAAACAAATGAATGTTACTCAAACCAAATTATTTTGTTATCCTGTTGTTGTCTTTTTTTTTTAAACAGAACAAACCCCAAATGTGCCTGAATTTTGGACACTGTTAGCTAAAGGTAAAGTCTTACTGCTAGGTAGCTTGGGAAATGTTTTGGTTTTCTAAAATCTTACTTAAAGCTAAGATCATTCTAAATACCTCTAATACTAAGAGTCAATAAGTCAACATTTTGTTGCCACATGTGACAGCAAAATGCAAAACAAACCCAGAAAAATGATAAAGTGTCACACATTTTCTGATTACCCACTCTCTACAAAAGTTTTATTCTCCTATTAATGTTAAGCGTTATTCAATTTATTCATGGTTAAAATTTTTCAATAAGATTCTTGCTTAATAACATCCACCTTTGTGTTTGGAGCAGTGTGTGCAAAAGCACAGAGAGATGCATGTATAAATGCAAAGTATATATCAAAATATATGCAGGCATAAAAGTGTATCATAAATATATAAGCATGCATGTATAGCATGAGGTGCATATTATTTCTATGCATTTGTGTATAAATGAATATGCATACATGGATGTACACACGTATAAAGGTAATGCATGTATCACACAGAAATATATGCATTGTATATGTGAAATATAGACCATATTCCATTGATTAGTGTTTGCATTCTGTATTAACTACTCATTAATATTTCTTTGTCACACCAAAATCAATATTTGCAGCACCTTCACAGTCATTTATGGACGTTGGCAGAGCTTTGAAAATTTTTAATAGACTGACACACACATTCCCAGCTGAAGTAGAACAAGGCATCATTCTGCCTTCTTTCTCCAGCTCTCGTTCTGTAAATAAAAGTCATTTTTTGAACTTTTTGTGCTTTTTTTGTTGATGATTTTGTGTTTAAAATGGCCCCTAAATGTAGTGCTAAATTGCTGGTTAGTGTTCCTAAGTGCAAGAAGGCTGTGATGTTTCCTTATGAAGACAACATGTGTTAGAGAAGCTTTGTTCAGGCGAGAGTTACAGTGCTGTTTACTATAGGTTCAGTGTTAGTGAATCAAAGATGTGTATTAAGTGAAGTACCTTTAAACAGAAACACACATAAAACAAGATTATATATTAATCAGTTGATGAAAATCTTGTGACCAGACTTGCAGGCATCTAACTCTGTATTTACCCTGGGAGCAACAGTTCAGTACTTGCTAATACAGTGTTTATCGTCACTTTATAGAACATAGTGCCGTGAATAATGAGAACAGACTGTATATATTATACACACACACAGATAAACAGGCAATAATTTTAGTAAGTGAACGTTGTTTACCATAACACCAATTTATTGTTTTAACAGCTATAAATGGAACAATGGGGGCCATGGATGATAAAGATCAATTATTTCACCCAATTCCAGGTAAGAATAAATCCTTCAATTGGCTGGGCACAATGGCTAATGCCTATAATCCCAGCACTTTGGGAGTCTGAGGCAGATGGATCACTTGAGCCCAGGAGATCAAGACCCACCTGGGCAACATCACAAAAACCCCTTCTCTACAAAAATACAAAAATTAGTCGGGCATGGTGGCATGCCATTGTACTCTAGCCTGGGTGACAAAATGAGACCCTGTCTCAAAACACAAACAAACCAATGTACTTTAATTAATAGACACATAAATATGCTTACACATCATAGTGTCTTCATGGTGATACTATTTTTCCTAGTGAAGTGTGGTGTGTGAAAGGGGGTATCATGGTGGCTGACATCTCAGAGAGGACATTTACTGTGTAGGAGAGTTATAGTTTCTAAGCCTTCTTTTTTAGTTATAATTTACAGATGACGATTAGCATCTTCCTGTTTTGTAAGAAAGCAAATGGAGGAGGTAAGTGAATAATATATAGAATGCAGCCTTTTTTAAAAGTAGACTTTATTTTTAGAGCAGTTTTGGGTTTAAAGAAAAATTTGGCAGTAAGTACAGAATTTCCATATTCCACCCTCCTCAGTTTCTCCTGAGTCTTGCATGGGTGTGGTATCTTTGTGACAGATTTATGAACCAATAATGATGCGTTATTAACTGAAGTCCATAGTTTACATTAGGGCTCACTCTTTGTATTACACAGTTCTTATATAATACAAATAACTCTTTAACTCTTTAACTGTATAATACAGTTCACTCTTTGTATTACACAGGTTTTAACAAATGAAAAATGTCACGTGTCTACCATCCCAGTATCATAGAAAAATTTCACTGCCCTAAAATCCTCTCTGCCCCCATCAGTTCATCCCTTTATTCCTCTCTCCTTCTGAACCCCTGACAACCGCTGATCTTTCTACTAACTCTATAGTTTTGCCTTTTCTAGAATGTCATATAGTTGGAGTCATATAGTATGTAACCTTTTCAGACTAGCTTCTTTCACTTAGCAATACACATTTAAGATTCCTCCATGTTTTCTTGTAGCTTGAGAGCTTATTTATTTTTATCACTGATATTCCATTGTATGGACATACCCTAGTTCATTCATCTGTTGAAGGACATCTTGGTTGCCTCCAATTTTTGGCAATTATGAATACAGCTGCTGTAAACACTTGTGCGCAGGTTTTGATGTGGACATAAATTTTCGACTCATTTTGGTAAATATCTATGAATATGATTTCGAGATCATATTGATAGGAGTATGTTCAGGTGCAATGGCTTGCTTGTAATCCTAGCACTTTGGGAGGGTGAGGTTGGAAGATGAGAGTGTTTATCTTTGTAACAAACTACCAAACTATCTTCCAAAGTATTTTTGGAATTTTCATCAGCAATGAATGTGAGCTCCTGCTGCTGGATACAGTTTTCATTAATGGACTAATTATATTAATAAGACTAAACCCCTGATTCGAATGCAAAATTTCATGAAAAAAATCACATTAATTTCCCCAAAGAAACCTCTGTCCCATAAATAAATGATTGAAAAAGCGCATCTGATGATATACCTTAGACCTGTCACCTCATTTGTGCACTGGATTGATTAGTGTAGCCATTTGCCTTGTGGTGCTTCAAGAAAATTGAGTGATTTGGACGGGTCCTGTGGCTTACACCTGTAATCCCAGCACTTTGGGAAGCCGAGGCAGGTGGAACACCTGAGGTCAGGAGTTCAAGACCAGCCTGGCCAACATGGTGAAACCCCCGTCTCTATTAAAAATACAAAAAAATTAGCTGGATATGGTGACAGGCACCTGTAATCTCAGCTGCTTGGGAGGCTGAGGCAGGAGAATCACTTGAAGTTGAGAGGCAGAGGTTGCAGTGAACCAAGATTGTGTCACTGTACTCTAGCTGGGCGACAGATTGAGACTCCATCAAAAAATAAACAAAAAAAAAGAAGCAGAAGGAAGGAAGGAAGGAAGGAAGGGAGGGAGGGAGGGAGGGAGGGAGGAAGGAAGGAAGGGAGGAAGGAAGAAAATTGAGTGATTCTTCTTTGTTTAGAAAAAAATATAAACAGGAATGACAAATGCTTGTTCATTTTATAAATACTTTGGCAGAAAGTACAGAATTTCCATATTCCACCCTCCTCAGTTTCTCCTACATCTTGCATGGGTGTGGTACCTTTGTTACGATTTATGGACCAATTATTTAATATTTAATATTTAATAAGCTCTTATTTAATATTTAAGTGAATAAATTGAGCTTGATTGATTTTATTATTTATTGAGCACATACTGCGTGTTAGATGTTATAGACACATTATTACATTAGTCCTCACGGCAACTCCATGAGGTTGGTATTATCTTCATTTTACAGTTGAGAAACCTGAGGCTTAAGAGAGAAAAGCCACCCATACTTGTAACTAGCTTTTCCGTAATTTCCAGTGATTATGAATCCAAGCCCTTCTCTAGTTCTGACCATCACCTAGATAAAGAAAATGTACTATGAGCACATCCCTCTATAAAAAACCCTTTCAGGAGACAGAAAAGCAGTTCAGGAGCACAGCCCATTTTAACATAATTTGTTTAATTATTCCCAAAATAATAGGCCTCAAAGCATTCAATGAGTCATTGACAACTGTACACATTTCATGGTCTGAGATCATGCATTGACAATTATAATTTTTAAAAATCAGAGAACGTAGACATGGAAGCTTGTCACTGCTTATCACCTCAACATCATTACCTAGAAAATACTGAAAACCCTTGGACCTTTTGGGTTGGCAGAGGCTGGGGGTTAGTTGGTGGAAAGGGGGGGAATAACAACATATTGTTATCATTCCATGTTTAAGTCAGATATATATTCAGGCAAATGTAAAATTTGGCAGTAAAGCTATCATTTTATTAATAGATTTAGTAAAAAAAATTCTTGATATCTCTAGATCCAGACATAATCTTATATTTAACTTATTTTAGAAAGTTAAATACATTGATTCTATTTATTTTTATAATGTGAAGTGCACTAGGTTTATTAGTCTTTTCAGTAGTAAAACAGCAAAACTAGCCCTTGAGCCTCATGGAGGAAGCATCCACTATGCTACCCTTTTAGCGTAAAAGAAAAATCAGTGCATGACCCAACACCAGAGCATGCACCTTTGCCCTCTGAAAGGCTGGTCCCTGGTGTGTAAGTCAATTATTCTGAATAGTAATCTCTTCAGACATCTGCTGCAGATGCATTTTGACATCTGGTAACCTGGGTTTGAAACCAGATTTTGCCACTTACTATGTGCCAAGGGCAAATACAGAAACTTCTGTAATACTATAAAATGGAGCTAAGGACAGCTCCTTCAGGATGGCTGCGAAGGTTAAAGGGAAAAGATAAGAGCGCTTGGCTTTAGAGAGTTGCTTTTTCTTTTGCATTGCCTGCAGGATGGGAGACTGGGCAGTTAATACTCTGGATGGGGGAGGGCTTGCTTCTCTGTATTTGCTTTGTAATCTTTACTCCTTAAGGAAAACACACTGAACACCCTGTTTTCCATTGGGTTTTCTTTCTTTCTTTTCAGAATCCGACGTGAATGCTACAAAGGAAGAAAATCGGCCCGATCTGGAGGATCTGAAGATAAAATTAATGCTGGGAATCTCGTTGATGACCCTCCTCCTCTTTGTGGTCCTCTTGGCATTCTGTTGTGCCACACTGTACAGACTGAAGTACCTGGGGTAAGTCTGCAGACCTCTCCGTCTACAACAGAGGCATGGTATCGCATCCTCTCCTCTTTAGCAGATCTTAGGAATGTACGACCACCAAATTTGTCCATACGGCATTCAAATTGATTCCATTTACCCTATTCAGATGGAGGATGGGACTGTCTTTAAGGGAATATCCTACTTGAACTTTTTCCCAATAGTCAACCAGAGATAGAAAAAACCTTAGTCAATTGGAAAGGATATAGAGAATCTAGATTTTTTTTTTTCTTAATGTAGCCCTGGAACAAAAGGGCTATATATTCTGTAATAAATAGCATATCTGTTTAGTGTCTAATGTTTTTCATTCAAGCAAGCCTTGAGACTTTCTAAAAACAGCCAATCCCTGTCACCTTTAAACTGTGAGGCCTGTCCATGTGCTCTTTCTTATAAAAATATTAAATTCAACTCAAGCCTGATTGAGGGAATTATTTAAAATGTTCACACAGTGTAAAATTTTGAAGATTACCTTCAAAAATCCTAACAGAGTTGCTTAATGTTCACAATGATCCTTAATTCCATTCTTTTCATTATGGTGTTTTTGATGAATGGTGTATTTCTCTGGTCCATTAAAACTGTGTTCCTAGGTATGTATTCGCCTTCATTCAATTTCTTGCACATTCTTCTTATTAAACTTTTATTAAGGCAACTTTTACTGTTTTAGTAAACTGGGTTATAAATTCTAGTAGAGATTTGAAACATGCTTCATTCATAAAGTGTTAAATGTAATCAAATTACAATGAAAGAAAAACTATATATCATTTCTATAATGTTACTAAGTAATACATTGGGCAATATTAATAAATTTTTAATTTTTGAATGCGTCTTAAGCTGAGTTACAATGTATACAATTAAAATCAATTCTTGATATATATTCTTTCTTTTCAGTCGTAAAGGTTGTGAGAGTCAATATTCCATCAATCCTGAGCTGGCCTCGATGTCTTACTTTCATCCATCAGAAGGTGTATCAGATACATCCTTTTCCAAGAGTGCAGAGAGCAGCACATTTTGGGGCACCACTTCTTCAGATGTGAGAAGATCAGGCACAAGAATATCAAAATCTATGGACGTAAACAACGTGATAGAGTTACCCGATGAAGAAATCAATGAACCTGATGAAGAGATCATACTGATGAATAGATAACTTTAATTCTTTTGTCCTCAAAAGACCTTTCTTCATGTCTTCTGTTAATGTCATGATTTTGAAACTCCGCTGAGACAAAGATTCTGGTGTTAAAAGAAGGATGTATTCAATAAAAATTTTTCCATTTCTGAAGTATCCATAATTGTTTGAGACAACATGGTGTTCCAGAAGAAGAGAGAGGCAGAGGGGAATTCCAGCAGATGGGGACTCACAGACTCTGAGTCTTTCAGCGCTGAAGTGCCCTTCTTTCTCTATTCTTCCAGGTATCCAGGATTATTATGTTCCATTGAAAGAAAAGCAATGCCTTTGAAAGACTTATTCAAGTTTATTAGTGACCTTTGTGGCTATTCATACCAAAAATATTTCGATTTACAAAGAAGACAAAAATAGGGATAATGTTTCCTTTTTAGAAATTAGTTTCAAGTGGAGGAATTTAGGGACAGGCATCATGTCTTTTCTGGATATATATGGATATGGGAGAAGAACTCAGGGCATGTTTCATGGCCCTCTTCAATTCTTACCATACCAATAGTTTTCAGCTACTGAGTACCTACTTTATAATAGGCACTTTAAGGGCCAGGTGCGGTGGCTCACGCCGGCAATCCCAGCACTTTGAGAGGCGGAGGCCGACGGATTGCCTGAGCTCAGGAGTTCGCGATCAGCCTGGGCGACAGACACAGTGAAACCCGTTTCTACTAAAATACAAAAAGTTAGCCGGGTGTGGCGGCGTGCCCCTGTAGTCCCAGCTACTCGGAAGGCTGAGGCAGGAGGATTGCTTGAACATGGGAGGCGGAGGTTGCAGTGAGTGGAGATAGTGCCACTGAACTCGGCGACAGAGCAAGACTCCGTCTCAAAAAATAAAGTAAGTCACTTTAGAACATTCTATCACATTAAAATCTACCCTACGAAAGGTGAGTTTATTTTACAGATCAAGAAACAGAAGTTCAGATAAGTCAGATAAATTGCCTAAGATCACCTGCTGTGATATGCTTCCAATCTGAGGGTCTCTCCATGATCCATGAAAGTGAATAGTCACACTTGCAGCAAATGTCTTTAGGAACAACCTAGGCCCAGTACCCAAGACACAAAAGGTTCCTTAACTCAGGTGTTCTTTCGGCTCTCAGGAAACTGTTTTCCTTTCCTTTAGCTTATTATTTATCTATAATCCTTCTTCCCCGCGAGAATAAACACACATTTTACTCTCACCTGCCACTTCGCGTACTACCCATTCTCAGAGTCCTTCACTCCCAAATTTCGCCCCAGACCCTAGCCCAGTCTCACTCACCATTGGTTGGGAAAGCTACCGAGCTCCGCCCTTGAGTAGTGATTGGCTATATCAGATAGCACCCTTGAGGGAAAAGGCAGCAGGACGGGCGCTCGCCTTTGTCTGACTTCTGCCAGCAGTGCTCAGTTTCTGAGCCAGAGGAGGTGGCCTGGAGCCGCAACCCAAGCTACCCTCTGCCACTTACTTTTGTCATTTTCTGTGCCCTTTTGACAGCCCCAGGGATGGAGCCAGCATTTGTACTGCCAGTTCAGGCACCTGCAGATCTGGCAGGAAAGCGAGGGAGGTGGTTGCAGTTGCTTGGCGGTGCTCCAGGTGCAAAGAGTTGCGCTGGGTCCACAGGTGAGAAAGGGACGCGAGGAGAATGTCAGGTGGGCTTGGAGAGAGGTTGATAACCAACTATTTCCACGTTTTCTCTCCACCCTGGCTTAGGAGGTACCAAGAATTTTCCTGATTGGAAAGAGGTGGAAGAGCCCCTTTTTAGTCATGTAAAAAGTAGTTGTAGGTCTCTAGTAGTAATACTTGTCTTTGATACTAAAGTAGAGCATTGTAGAAAGTTGAGTATGGCATTCCTCCATCTACAATATCTACAATGGCCAAAAGAGATGTGTAAAGTATGTATTTTTAAAGGCGGTAGTCATCCTCAGACAGGTGGCGTAGTTTGTCTTGTAAAGTGCAATGAAGGTGTTTTGAGGGGGCTGCAAGGGGAGTGGGTACATGAAGAATGTCAGGAGGTACTGGTGTCTGTGGTTTCTTGTCCTCCCTCTTCTGCTCTAAAAGTGAGATAGAGGTCTCACAGCAGTGCTGGTTGGGGAAAGGACTTCTTGTTTGTCCGCTGCTCACCCTCTATGCCGTCCATAGCTAAACCTTCATTTTCTGAACAGGTTTTCTGGCCCTCTGACCTATTTGTCCTGGAAGGGCATCATACAACCAATTCCTTTTTAGCCTATCAGTGTCCTCCCCAATTCTGAAACTTTATTTCCTTTAGTTGATGCTCCCTAATCATCCTCTTCCCCAAACCTCAAAAGGGACTCTCAATTCTGTTCCCTCATCCCCATAGGCGTATTTTGCTGCTTTGTGTGTTTTCTTCTGCGTTAACTACTCACAGTGATGCAGGTGAACCCCCAAACTGGGGCTCAGCTCGGGAGGGTTCTTGGCTTTGCTCAGGAAAGAATTCAAGAGCCAGCCTACAGTGAAAGCAAGCAAGGTTTTACACAGCGACATTGCACAGCAAAAGTGGCGGCTCCACAGATAGAGCAGGGCTACCCGGAGGCAGAGCAGCACTTGTGGGCTGCCGGCTAGCTCTGTTTATACCTACTTATGATTACATGCTAAGTAAGGAGTAGTTTGTTCACACACTTTCTGGAAAAGGGTCAGGGAGTTTGTGGAACCACACAAACTTCCTGCCATTGCCATGGCATTTGTAAACTGTCACGGTGCTGGCGGGAGCGTCTCAGCGTGAAAATGGAGAGGCCACAGCGGGAGCCACAGCCTGGTTTGCTGCTGCGTTTATGCTCACTCTTACTTACATGCTAATTAAGGGGTCTTTCTGGAAAATTTTCTAGAAAAGGGGCAGAGAGTTCCTGTAACCATGCAAGGAAACTTCCAGGCGTTGCCAAGGCACTTGTAAACGGCCTCAGCTCTGGCGGGAGTGTCTTTAATAACGACCAGTGAGAGCAGACAGGTTGCTTTCCTTGCCCTCTTCTGGTTTCCGAGAGCTTTCTCTGCTACATCCCGTTTTTGATCCGCAGGAGCCTTACTGGTGCCGGAAAAACAAGTCCTGCTGATCTACCTCCCGGCTGCAGAGGAACTTAGGATCCGTTCCTGTGGACTGGCTGTGACTGGAGAGACGCAGCAGCACTCGCCCTAGAACTGGCAACCAAGTCCTAAAGTGCCCAGGAGTAAGTCTCCCAGCCTCACACACCCGTGATCGGCAGCCTTAGGTTCTAGCCCCTATTCCCGCGTTCTTCCTCCCTCCCGCCGCAAGTGTGTCCTAAACATGCCGAACAGCGAGGGTGCTACAGGGGTCCTGATTGGGGGTGCTTTTTGCAGGCCTTTTGGGTGGTCCCTCAGTTCCTGAAACGCTCGTTTGTAGAGGGAAGCTGTCCCAGAGCTGTTAGGAAAGGCGATTGGCTTGGGCAGGCGTCAAGAGCGCCGCTTCCATCCCTCAGGAGGAATGGGCACCAGCTCCCCAGTAACCGAGAGAACTGCTGGGCCCTCGGGGCTTCACGGTTCCCCACGTGGGTGGACCCTTGCGCTGCTCAGATGGGGGCGGGGCCAAAGTCACCAGGTCAGGAAGTCGTGGGCCAGGGACTTGCATAGGCGTCTGAGCTCTTTGCAAGGACCACTAAATGCCACTTCTTGGAAATGCAGGATCTTAGGAAGGCGCCTAGGATGGCGTGCACGAGATTTGCTGGTTAAGAAACAGGTGCAAGGAGGTGGTAGGTATCCTGTCTCCCTGTCACTCATCCCCAACTTGGAATTACTGTAAGGAGCTTTCTGTGGTCTTGTGACAGGTGGAAGAGAGGTAAGGACCAAAACTGGCTCCTAGGCCTCTGTTAATTCTGGTGAAGGCAAGGAGTAATTACCAATCAAAGGAGCTGTTCCCAATCAGCTCTAGCCTGAGAAAAGATTGTTAAGTGTGCCTTCAGACTTCAAAATTAACCCTCCAAATCTAGCTTCTGGCGAAGTTAACTGTTCGTGACGTGGAAGGAAAGTATAATCATGTTTTTTCAGTAGTGCCCCCAAAGCACTATTTAACAACCGTTCCTAAATCATTGCAACCAAATACAACCCAGCTTAAGCCAAAAGGCCCTTCCGCCCTGCTTCTCTAGAGTTTACTGCCCTTTCCAAGTTAATTTAAAGAGATATTAGATCCAGTCCTTTATCTTTGGATCCTAAGAGAATTCTCATTCTTATGCATGCTCCTCTCCTTCCCCCTCCTCTATAAAAATGTCACATTTCCACTAGACTCATTCGGGTTTCAATCATGTTAATTTCTTAATAGGAAAGGAATGCTAAGTTGAAAGGCTATTGAGCCGGGAGAAAGCTTATTGTGTGAAGAGGAAGCATGTGTGTGTTAACGACACATGTAGGTTATCTAAAATAAATTCAGAGTTATAAACAATATAATTGACGCCACACCTCAGATCAAATCTGATAAGAGGTCTACTGAAGATGACACCCCCTCTGATTCTGATGATACTGTAAAAGAATGTCTTCAGGTTTCTAATGAGTTCACAGAAAGTGAATCTCATAAGGAAAAGACTGCTAAACAGGTTAGCATTTTTTTCTTTTATTCTTGTTTTCCTAAATCTAAGGGAGTTTTGCTTAAATACATGTTTTATACATATTCTAAATTATATATGATATATATGTATGTAATACATATATTCTAATCGTTTTTGATTAATAATGTATTGGGATAACAAGACAAAAGCCTTGATAAATGGCCAGCCATAGTGTCTAGTAGAGTTGACAGTTTCCAGAGGCCATAGTAGTATATATGGTAACTTATAGTTGATTTCTCAGATTAGAGGATTCTTTTTTTGTTGCCTGTTTGTTTCTTTTGAGATGGAGTCTTGCTCTGTCACTCAGCCTGGATCACAGTGGTGCCATCTTGACTCACTGCAACCTCTGCCTCCTGGGTTCAAGCAATTCTCCTGCCTCAGCCTCCCAAGTAGCTGGGACTACAGGCGCATGCCACCACATCTGGCTAATTTTTGTACTTTTAGTAGAGATAGAGGTTTCATTATGTTGGCCAGGCTGGTCTTGAACTCCTGACCTCAAGAGATCCAACTGCCTTGGCCTCCCAAACTGTTGGAATTACAGGCAGCCACTGTGCCTGGCCTAGAGGATTCTTTTATAGGAATCTACACATGTAAAACTGTTCGAATTGAATTTTTTGGTGAATTTTTATTAAAAAATTTGCCCACGACTTGGTTGCTTAGATTCACATGGCTTTTCAAGAAACATGCTAAATTTGTCTTTACCATACTGAAATTGCATAATTTTTTTTTTCCACTAGGCTTCGGAACACATATGCTATGTTACAAAAACACTTCTGGACCGGAAAAGAGAATTGCACACCCTGGCAAATGTGATGTGAGTTATTTAGTGCCTCTTGTCCACCCAGGCCAAAATATTATATGAAGTGCATACCTTGTTATTTCCAGTTTTGTTATTCTAGGACTACTTAATCTTTTCGTCCACTAGGGGGCACAATTTACTGGCAGTCAGTAAATTGATTACCACTTGTTAGCGTTTTCCTGTCCATTCCCCCCACAACCCACAGATCTAACATTTTCATTAAAAGTAGTTATATTATTATTGCATAGCCTCTTAATCATAAATTTTAATAGTCGATCCTCATTATTTACAGGTTCCAAATTTGCGAATTCACCCACTCACTAAAATTGATTTGTAACCTTTAAAAAATCGGGTCTTGCTGTGCTTATGAGGTCATTCACAGACAACATTGAGTGGCAACACATTTGAATTGCCCCACGTGCACATTCCCAGTTAAGACTGAAGAAGGCCACAGCCTTCTTGCTTCAGCTCTCAGACTCTAAACAAATGTCCTTTTGAAGCCTATTTAGTGCCAGGTTTTTTGCATCTGTGCACTTTTTGTTGGTGTACTTTTCAGCAATTTTGTGCTGAAAATTGCCCCTCATTGTAGGGCTGTCTAGTACCTCGAAGCGTAAAAAGGATGTGATGTGCCTTACAGAGAAAATATGTTGTAGCTAAGCTTTGTTCAGGCATAAGTTTTAGTGCTGTTGGCCACGAGTGTATTAAATGATATGTCTTTAAACATAATACATACATAAAGCAAGGTCATACATTGATAGACCAAAAAAAAAAATGTGAGTGGAGATTTACCTGAACTTAACTTCATATTTCTTTGTTTAGGAGCAAAGAGTTCAATATTCACTAATTCTTAGTTTGCGGTGATTTATAGGGTATTACTACCTCAAATAAGAATCGGCGTTAGTTTTTTAAAATGATTTGAAATTTTTGTAATTTGTAAATGTTGAAGTTCTTTTACGACATGCAAAAGAGAAACTGAAGAAGGAGTTCAGTGAGTAGTATTCCTTTAACACTTTTGTGTTTAAAAAGTGATATTTAACAAAACCATTCTGCTTGGCAGAAAAAGACTTTCTATTTCCAAATCACAAAATGAAAACCTGAATTTCAATTTTTCATAGAATAGTTGGAAGTACTTGGGCAAGTTACTTAATTTTTCTGAGCTTCAGTTTCATTATCTATGAAAGGAAAATTGAGTGCCTACCCCAGAGTCAAATATATAAGTACTTAATAAATCCTCTTATTTCTTATAACGTTTAATCATTAATTCAAAATTTCCTCTTACTTCTTAGAAAGTTTTTTCATGGCTGCATTATTTCCCTTTAACTGTAAAGGTTGTGGTGTTTACAGTTTTGATTTGATTGTGCTAGGTAACTCCCCTCCCCAATTCTTGTATGCAAATAATTTTTGGCTTTGCAAATAATTGTTTCCTTAAAATTCTCACAAGTTGAAGTAATTGGACCAAGTAAGATAAAGAATATTAAAAATTTTAAAGCATGTTGATTTATTGCCTTCAAAAGGGTTTTGAAATTTATAGTCCTACTCAGTGTTCCAGCATTCTCTTCCCATAAACCCTTACCTAAACAATGCACATTATTTTTTTAAAGCCTACAAATCTGGTTAAAATTTTATTGCCTTATCTTACATTACATTTCTTTAATTACTAGTGAAGCTAAACATTCTTTCATGTTCCATTCTCTTATGACAAATGTTGCTGTGGAGAAGTCTGATGCTTGCCTACTGTTTCACCCTCGAGTCGATTGATACTTTTGTCTCATTATCCAAAGGATTGTTCCTTTAATTCGAAGTCTAATAATTTTAGTAGATATGTCTTATTAGCTATTCTATTATCATTTCCATCTACATGCAAAGTATCACTTTTGTATGAGATTTAATTTTTTTTACTGTTAATCTTTATTTTTTAATGTAATTTATTTACATTCATTTAATTTTTTAATCTTATTTTTTCAGCTTTTTAGTTATACTTTAAGTTCTGGGGTACATGTGCAGAATGGGCAGGTTGGTTTCATAGGTATACAGGTGCCATAGCGGTTTGCTGCATCCATTAGCCTGTCATCTACATCTGGTATTTCTCCTAATGTTATCCCTCCCATATCCCCCAATTCCCTGCTATCCCTCCCCTAGCCCCCCACCCCCCGACAGGCCCTGGTGTGTAATGGTCCCCTCCCTGTGTCCATGTGTTCTCATTGCTAAACACCCACTTATGAGTGAGAACATGCGGTGTTCTCACTGGAATATTGAGTATACTCAAGTCCTTCATAAATTTTAAGTCCAAGAATTTTTCTTCATGATGTGCTATCAGAAATTCGTTGAAGGATGGCAGCCTCCAAACTTTGCTATATTTGATTCAGAGGAGTAAATCCCAGCTTTAGGAATCTGGATGTGGAAACAGTACTGCAATTAGATGAGTGATTAGCTATCACCGTGTACATGCAGGTAGTGGCACAGACATGGCAGTCTCACTGGTCCCTTTTGTGAGTGTAGGTCATTTTGTACTTTGTGTTTATTCTACCTCTAATGAACTTAACACTTGAAATTACTTTTTAATTTAATTTTGATATAACTTACCTAAAACAGTTTTGCTTCTTCCATACACTTAGCAGGAATATACATAGTAGGACTATTAAATGGAAACATGTATTCTTCTTCATGTTCTTCTTCACGTTTGCTTGAGTTTTTTGTTTGTTTCTTGTTTTTTAAGATGGAGTCTCGCTCTGTTGCCTAGGCTAGAGTGCAGTGGTGATATCTCAGCTCACTGCTACCTCCGCCTCCTGGGTTCAAGCAATTCTCCTGACTTAGCCTCCTGAGTAGCTGGGACTACAGGTGCCCACCACCATGGCTAATTTCTGTATTTTTAGAAGAGACAGGACTTCACTATGTTGAGTAGACTGCTCTCAAACTCCTTACCTCATGATCTGCCCACATCAGCCTCCCAAAGTTCTGGGATTACAGGTGTGAGCCACCACTCCTGTATTATACTTTAAGTTCTGGGGTACATGTGCAGAACGTGCAGGTTTGTTACATAGGTATACGTGTGCCATGATGGTTTGCTGCATCCATCACCCCGTCATCTATGTTAGGTATTTTTCCTAATGCTATCCCTCCCCTAGCCCCCTACTTTCCAATAGGCCCCAGTGTGTGATGATCCCCTCCCTGTGTGCATGTGTTCTCCTTGTTCAAGTCCCACAAATGAGTGAGAACATGCAGTGTTGGGTTTTCTGTTCTTGTGTTAGTTTGCTGAGAATAATGGTTTCCAGCTTCATCCATGTCTCTGCAAAGGACATAAACTCATCATTTTTTATAGCTGTGTAGTATTCCGTGGTGTATATGTGCCACATTTTCTTTATCCAGCCTATCATGGATGGGCATTTGGGTTGGTTCGAATTCTTTGCTACTGTAAACAGTGCCACAATAAACATACATGTGCATGTGTCTTTATAGTAGAATAATTTATAATTCTTTGGGTATATACCCAGTAATGAGATTGCTGGTTCCAATGGTATTTCTAGTTCTAGATCCTTGAGGAATCACCACACTGTCTTCCACAATGGTTGAACTAATTTACGCACCCACCAACAGTGTAAAAGCATTCCTATTTCTCCACATCCTCTCCATCATCTACTGTTTTCTGACTTTTTAATGAACATCATTCTAACTGGCGTGAGATGGTACCTCATTGTATTTTTGTTTTGCGTTTCTCTAATGACCAGTGATGATGGGCATTTTCCATATGTCTGTTGGCTGCATAAATGTCTTCTTTTGAAGACATATACTTCACCCACTTTTTGATGGGGTTGTTTGTTTCTTTCTTGTAAATTTGTTTAAGTTTTTTGTAGATTCTGGATATTAGCCCTTTGTCAGATGGATAGATTGCAAAAATTTTCTCCCATTCTGTAGGTTGCCTGTTCACTCTGATGATGATTCCTTTTGCTGTGCAGAAGCTCTTTAGTTTCATTAGATCCCATTTGTCAAGTTTGGCTTTTGTTCCCATTGCTTTTGGTGTTTTAGTCATTAAGTCTTTGCCCATGCCTATATCCTGAATGGTATTGCGTATGTTTTCTTCTAGGGTTTTTATAGTTTTAGGTCTTATGTTTAAGTCTTTAATCCATCTAGAGTTAATTTTTGTATAAGGTGTAAGGAAGGGATTCAATATCAGCTTTCTGCATATGGCTAGCCAGTTTTCCCAACACCTTTTATTAAATAGGGAATCCTTCCCCCATTGCTTGTATTTGTCAGGTTTGTCAAAGATCAGATGGTTGTAGATGTGTGGTGCTATTTCTGAGGCCTCCGTTCTGTTCTATTGGTCTATATATGTTTTAATACCAGTACCATGCTGTTTTTGTTACTTTAGCCTTGTAGTATAACTTGAAGTCAGGTAGTGTGATGCCTCCAGCTTTGTTCTTTTTGCTTAGGATTGTCTTGGCTATCCAGTCTGTTTTTTGATTCCATATGAAATTTAAAGTCATTTTTCCAATTCTGTGAAGAAAGTCAATGGTAGCTTGATAGGGATGGCATTGAATCTATACTTTGGGCAGTCTGACTATTTTCACAATATTGATTCTTCCTAACCATGAGCATGGGATGTTTTTCTATCTGTTTGTGTCCTCTCTTGTTTCCTTGACTAGTGGTTTGTAGTTCTCCTTGGAGATCCTTCACATCCCTTGTAAATTGTATTCCTAGATATTTTATTCTCTTTGTAGCAATTGTGAATGGAAATTCACTCATGATTTGACTGTTTGTCTGTTATTGGTGTATAGGAATTCTTGTAATTTTTGCCCATTGATTTTGTATCCTGAGACCTTGCTGAATTTGCTTATCAGCTTAAAGACATTTTGGGCTGAGATGATGGCATTTTCTAAATACAGAATCATGTCATCTGCAAACAAAGACAGTTTACTTCTTCCCTTCCTATTTGAATAACCTTTATTTCTTTCTCTTGCCTGATTGCCCTGGCCAGAACTTCCAATACTGTGTTGAATAGGAGTGGTGAGAGAGGACATCTTTGCCTGGTGCTGGTTTTCAAATTAATGCTTCCAGTTTTTTGCCCATTCACTATGATATTGGCTGTGGGTTTGTCATAAATAGCTTTTATTATGAGATATGTTCTATCAATATCTAGTTGATTGAGAGTTTTTAGCATGAAGGGGTGTTGAATTTTGTCAAAGACCTTTTCTACATCTACTGAGATAATCATGTGGTTTTTGACATTGGTTCTGTTTATGTGATGGACTACATTTATTGATTTGTGTATGTTGAACCAGTATTGCATCCATCCCAGGGATGAAGCTGATTTGATTATGGTGGATAAGCTTTTAGATGTGCTGCTGGATTTGGATTGCCAGGATTTTTCTATCAATGTTCATCAGGGATATTGACCTGAAATTTTCTTTTCTTTTCTTTTCTTTTTTTTTTTTTTTTTTTTTTTTTTTTTTTTTTTTTTTTTTTTTTTTAAGTTGTGGCTTTGCCAAGTTTTGGTATCAGGATGATGCTGGTCTCATTAAGTGAGTTAAGAAGGGTTCCCTCTTTTTCTACTATTTGGATAGTTTCAGAAAGAATGGTACCAGTCCTCTTTGTACCTGTAGTAGAATTTGGCTGTGAATACGTCTGATCCTGGAGTTTTTTTGGTTGGTTAATTAAGTAACTAACTGCCTCAATTAATTGCTGACTCAATTAATTGCTGCCTGAATTTGAGGACTTGTTGCTGGTCTATTAAGTAATTTGACTTCTTCATGGTTCAGTCTTGGTAGCGTGTATGTGTCTAGTAATGTATCCATTTCTTCTAGATCTTCTAATTTTTTTTGTCTAGAGATACTTATAATATTCTCTGATGGTAGTTTATATTTCTGTGGGATTGGTAGTGATATTCTCTTTATCATTTTTTATTACATCTATTTGATTCCTCTCTCATATGTTTTTTATTAGTCTGGCTAGCAGTCTACCTATTTAGTTGATCTTTTGAAAAAAAAGCCACCTCCTGGATTAATCTATTTTTTTTTTTTCGAAGGGTTTTCCGCGTCTCTGTGTCCTTCAGTTGAACTATGATTTTAGTTGTTTCTTGTCTTCTGCTAGCTTTTGAATTTGTTTGCTCATGCTTCTCTAGTTCTTTTAATTGTGACATTAGGTTTTGATTTTATATCTTTCCTGCTTCCTTTTGTGGGCATTTAGTGCTATAAATTTTCCTCTAAACACTGCTTTAGCTGTGTCCCAGAGATTCTGGTATGTGGCATCTTTGTTCTCATTGGTTTCAAAGAACTTCTTTATTTCTGCCTTAATTTTGTTATTTACCCAGTAGTCATTCAGGAGCAAGTTGTTAAGTTTCCATGTAGTTGTTCTATTTTGAGTGAGTTTCTTAATCCTGAGTTAAATGTAATTTTACTGTGGTCTCAGAGATTGTTTGTTATGATTTCCATTCTTTGCATTTGCTGAGGAGTGTTCTACTTCCAATTATGTCATCAATTTTAGAATAAGTGTGATTTGGTGCTGAGAAGAATGTATATTCTGTTGATTTGGGGGTGGAGAGTTCTGAAGATGTCTATTAGGTCCTCTTGGTCCTGAGCTGAGTTCAAGTCCTGAATATGTTAATTTTCTGTCTTGTTGATCTAATATTGACAGTGGGGTGTTAGTCTCCCACTATTATTGTGTGGGAGTCTGAGTCTCTTTGTAGGTTTCTAAGAACCTGTGTTATGTATCTGGGTGCTACTGTATTGTGTACATATATATTTATGACAGTTAGCTCTTCTCTTTGCATTAATCCCTTTACCATTATGTAATGCCCTTCTGTCTTTTGATCTTTATTGGTTTAAAGTCTGTTTTATCAGAAACTAGGATTGTAAACCATGCTGTTTGTTTGTTTGTTTGCTTTCCATTTCTTGGTATCTATTACTCCATCCCTTTATTTTGAGCATATGTGTGTCTTTGCATGTGAGATGGGTCTCCTGAATACAGCACACTGATGGGTCTTGACTCTATCCAATTTCCCAGTCTGTGTCTTTTAATTGTGGCATTTAGCTATTTACATTTAAGGTTAATATTGTTATATGTGAATGTGATCCTGTCATTATGATACTAGCTGGTTATTTTGCCTGTTAGTTGATGCAGTTTCTTCATAGCATCGATGGTCTTTACAATTTTTTATGTTTTTGCAGTGGCTGGTACTGGTTGTTCCTTCTATGTTTAGTGTTTCCTTCAGGAGCTCTTGTAAGGCAGGCCTGGTGGTGAAAAAATCTCTCGGCAGTTGCTTGTACATAAAGGATTTTATTTCTCCTTCACTTATGAAGCTTGGTTTGGCTTGATATGAAATTCTGGGTTGAAAATTCTTTTCTTTAAGAATGTTAAATATTGGGCCCCACTTTCTTCTGACTTGTAGGGTTTCTGTCAAGAAATCTGCTGTTAGTCTGATGGACTTCCTTTTGTGGGTAACCCAGCCTTTCTCTCTGGCTGTCCTTAAAATTTTTTCCTTCATTTCAAACTTGGTGAATCTGCAATTATGTGTCTTGGGGTTGCTCTTCTCACAGAATATCTTTGTGGTGTTCCCTGTATTTCTTGAATTTAAATGTTGGCCTGCCTTGTTAGGTTGGGGAATCTCTCCTGGATAATATCCTGAAAAGTGTTTTCCAACTTGGTTCCATTCTCCTCATCACTTTCAGGTACACCAATCAAATGTAGATTTGGTCTTTTCATACAGCCCCATATTTCTTGGAGACTGTTAGTTTCTTTTCACTCTTTTTTCTCTAGTCTTGTCTTCTCACCACTGAGTGTATCTTCAATTTCTGATAGCCTTTCTTCCACTGATTGATTTGGCTATTGATAGTTGTGTATGCTTCACGAAGTTCTCATACTGTGTTTTTCAGCTCCATCAGGTCATTTATGTTCTTTTCTAAACTAGTTATTCTAGTTAACAATTTGTCTAACCTTTTTTCAATGTTCTTAGCTTCCTTGCATTGAGTTAGAATATGCTCCTTTAGCTCGGGAGAGTTTGTTATTACCTACCTTCTGAAGCCTACTTCCGTCAATTTGTCAAACTCATTCTCTATCTAATGTTGCTCCCTTGCTGGCGAGGAGTTGTAATCCTTTAAGGGAGAAGAGGCATTCTGGTTTTTGGAATTTTCAGTCTTTTTGCACTGGTTTCTCCCCATCTTCATGGATTTATCTACCTTTGATCTTTGATGTTGGTGACCTTCGGATGGGGTCTCTGAGTGGATTTTTTTGTTGTTGTTCATGTTGATATTATTCCTTTCTGTTTGTTGGTTTTCCTTCTTATAGTCAGTCCCCTCTGCTGCAGTCTGTTGCAGTTTGCTGGAGGTCCACTCCAGACCCTGTTTGCCTGGGTATCACCAGTGGAGGCTGCAGAACAGCAAAGATTGCTGTCTGTTCCTTCCTCTGGAAGCTCTGTCCCAGAAAGACACTTGCCAGATGCCAGCCAGAGCTTTCCTGTATGAGGGTCTGTTGACCTTTACTGGGAGGTGTCTCCCAGTTGGGATACACGGGGTAAGGGACCCACTTGAGGAGGCAGTCTGTCCCTTACCTGAGCTACAGCAGTGTGCTGGGAGATCCCCTGCTCCCTTCAGAGCTGTCAGGCAGGGACGTTTAAGTCTGCTCAAGCTGAGGCTACAGCCACCCCTTCCCCCAGGTGCTCTGTCCCAGCGAGTTAGGAGTTTTACCTATAAGTCCCTGACTGAGGGTGCTGCCTTTTTATCAGAGATGTCCTGCCCAGAGAGGAGGAATCTAGAGGCAGTCTGACCGCAGCAGCCTTGCTGTGCTGATGTGGGCTCCACCCAGTTTGAACTTCCCAGAGGTTTTGTTTACAGTGTCAGGGTAAAACCACCTACTCAAGCCTCAGCAGTGGCAGATGCCCCCAAACCCCGTTAAGCTCAAGCATCTCAGGTTGACTTCAGACTGCTGTGCTGGCAGCAAGAATTTGAAGCCAGTGAATCTTAGCTTGCTGGGCTCTGTGGGGGTAGGATCCACCAAGCCAGACCACTTGGCTTCCTGGCTTCAGCCCCCTTCCTAGAAGAGTGAACAGTTCTGTCTTGCTGGCATTCCAGGTGCCACTGGGGTATTAAAAAAAAACAAAACATAAAACTCGTGCCACTAGCTCAGTGTCTGCTCAAATGGTTACCCAGTTTTGTGCTTCAAACCCAGGGCCCTGGTGGCGTAGGCACTGGAGAGAATCTTATGGTGTGCCAGTTGAGAAGATCATGGGAAAAACGTGGTATCTGGGCCATAATGCACTGTTCTTCCAGCTACAGTCTGTCATGGCTGCCCTTGGCTGGGGGAGGGAAATCCCCTGACTCCTTGTGCTTCCTGGGTAACACAATGCCCCACCCTGCTTTGGCTCATTGTCTGTGGGCTGCACCCCACTGTTTAACCAGTCTCAGTGAGTTGAACTGGATACCTCAGTTGGAAATGCAGAAATCACCTGCCTTCTGCATTGATCTTGCTGGGAGCTGCAGACCGGAGTTTTTCCTATTCAGCCATCTTGCCGGTGGCTCTTGACCTTGTTAATAGTTAAGTAGATTTCATTTTTTCCCAGCTTGGAATTTGTTGTGAAGATATTTGGACATACATGTTGGATACTTGTTTTAAGATAAAAATTAATGTTTTACTAAGCTTATATAACTTTTTAAATGGGCTATGTGTTTTTATGGATCAGACAAGAATAATCATTATTTTCAGAGAGTTTCTTGTATCTTTTATTCAGCCTAGAAGCAGTAATGACATTTAAGACAACTGGATTTAGAAAGTATCAGCAGAAAAATGGTAAGTTTACTGTAATAATAGTAATAAGCCCTGTAATTGTTACCTTAAAGGGAAAGTAAACTTGGTATAGCACAAATATTAAATTACTGTGTTTATGAAGGGTCAACTGCATAGTATGCATATTTGCCATCCTTTTAAAAAAATCAGTTTAAATACACTATGGAATACTAGGCAGCCATAAAAAAGAATGAGTTCATGTTCTTTGCAGGGACATGGATGATGCTGGACGCCATCATTCTCAGTAAACCAACACAGGAACAGAAAACCAAACAGTACATGTTCTCACTTATAAGTGGGAATTGAACAATGAGAACACATGGACACAGGGAGGGGAACATCACACACCAGAGGCCTGTCGGGGGTGTGGGGCAAGGAGAGGGAGAACATTAGGACATATACCTAATGCATGCAGGGCTTAAAACCTAGACGATGAGTTGACAGGTGCAGCAAACAATCACGGCACATATATACCTATGTAACAAACGTGCACATTGTACATGTATCCCAGAACTTCAAGTGAAATATTAAAAATTGTATAAATGAGGGGAAAGAATTTAAATTTAAGCTATATTTGGATTGAATTCTCACCTATTTTTCTTTTTTGATTAACATATATTTTATTTTTTGGTTAATGTATGTCCAGTCAGCAAGAGCAATGCCTCTCAAACTTCAAACTTTACATGCATTTGAATTACCCGGGAATCTTGTTAAAATGCAAAATCTGGTTCAGTAGGTCTGGGAAGAACCTCAAACCCTGAATTTATAACAAGCTCCAAGGAGCAAGAAGCTACAGAATTTGAATGTGGCTGTATTTTGAATAAAACCAAATGGTAGTGCATCTTCTCTAATAAAGCCGTGTGTGTGTGGGTGTGTGAATGTGTGCGTGTGTATGAATGAAAACAAAATAGATGCTTTTTGAATCTCCTAATATTTCTCACAAAATAATTTTTCCTTTTGCAAAAGGGTTTACCAAAGAATATCTAGAAAATTCTGTTCAAGTTTTAAATAAGAAATTAGATAAAATTTTAAAAGAATCCATAAGAATGAGGGGATCTTGGTCTGGGTTAATGATGTTGAAAATGGAACCTGAACTTTAACTCTTTTGCCATGAGAGACTTGTCATGTTTCCCTTTATGGACCTTGCTTATAAGCATTTGCAGTATCCTTATCTGAATATTAAGAATAACTTCACATGATTTAGAGCCAGAAGACCTGGGTTTGTGTGTCAGTTGTTCTGTGTAACCTTAGTCATGTGTCTTTATTTTTCTGAGCCTCATTTTTCTCATCTGTAAAAATGAAATGAATACAGTTGTCTTTCTAAGTTAATGTGACATTTAAATAAAGGTGCTATGCTTAATACACACTAGCTATTATTGATATGATTCTTATTCCCTTCTCTCACCCAAAGCATATGATGTCACATGGTGTAGGGAACAATATTGGTTTTGTTGCTGTTGTTGGATGATGGATATGAAGTCCTAGAAATCTTTTAGGCCACTACCTTACTTAATATTAATCAGAACCCTAGCATTTCATATCCGAAAGGGTTAGTAAACTCTCACCTTATCACAACATGAAGAAAAAAGTACTATCTAAATTTTATGGAATGTCTTTTCTTTTTTTTCTTAGTGCTCACAGGAATTACTCTCTGTAGACATCTTAAAGACTACCTGCTAACCAAAGAACAGCTGCATGAAAGTAACTACCCTAGACCACAACCCAACCAACCAGGAAGTATTCTTCTAAATTCAGGTATGAAAAAAACTCTTGCAAATGATGGTAAGTGGATGGGTTCAGAAATTACCCTTTCTACATGCTAAGACTGAAACCTAGGGCACCCAGTGTTCTCACGTGTGTGTGTGTGTGTGTGTGTGTGTGTGTGTGTGTGTGTGTGTGTATTTTTTGTTTTTTTAGTGGAAATGAGATGTTTGGCCAGCATAGTTTTACCACTGATAAAAGCATTCTTGTATTGTATTTCATTTCCCTTTTCATTTAATTTCGATTATCTAAGTGCTTTATTTTATGAGTGATCTGCTTTATTAAGTCCTCAAAAACCATTTCAGGTCAGTATTGTTATTCTCCTAATTAGACAAATGAGGAAACTGATATTCAGAGAGGTCAAATAGCTTGTCAAGGATCGCAGAAAATAAGTGGGGGAGCCAGGATTTGAAGCCCAGGTAGCCAACTCCTGAGCTCCTACTCTTACTCACTCTTCCTTTACATATGCAATGCCATGTTTTAAGCACTGTATACATTCTCCCTGTGAATTCGTATACAAAGATTTATAATTAGTCTTATTTTGCATGTTCTCCAAATACTGGGCATAATTAGTTATTATGTTCATCCCCACTGAGAGAAAGAAGGTGCTAAACATCACAGCTGACAAACTTCAAGTTGATGATCAGAATATGAAATACGGTTACACAAATATTTTACAGTGACCTGAAAATACTTGTCATCTTCTGCATCTTTAGGACTTCTCCCTTGGGATTATCTTCACCATTCGCTTTTCTCTTTTTGTTTTTTCAAATCCCCTCAGTGGAAGGCACTTGGCACGTAAGAATTTGGGCTCTGAAGGAGGAAGTCAGGCTTCCTAAAGGCTTTGTTTTCTCATTGAAGTGTTAGTCAAGGTTTAGATGCTGGATAAGTTTTCTGCTGCCCTCCGTTTTCTCATTCAGAATGATGAGGATAGTGCTAACTACCCTGTCAGGTTGTTAAAAAAAAATCCGTTAAAATAATGCATATAGAGTGCTTGACACAGAGCCTGCCTCATAATCTGATCTCATCATGGATACTCAGAGAAGAATTGCTGTTCTCATCACCATCATTATCACTGTCAGAACCAGCCTGAGGTTTATTAATAAAAATATTCATGAATGGGTTCTAATGAAAAACTCAGATATATTCTTAATAACTTAGCAAACGTAAAGATTATTGTAGGAGACTCTTGAAGGGATAAACTCGTAAAGAAGACATAACAAGTCTCTCCTATTTCAGGGAGCTGTTATGTCCTAGAGTAGGTGATTGATCAAGTTGGTTACAGTCAAGTTGTAACACCAAAACCGCAATTGTCTGGCATTGGGCTGACCGTGGAGGTAGGTTTTTTTGTTTGTTTGTTGGATTTGTTTTTTGTTTTTGTTTTTTTGTGGGGGTGGGGGGCGGGGGATCGCCTGTTTAAGCAGCAGCAGCCCTGGTGCAGTAGGCAGGCTCCTTGCAAATTCTCCTTTGAGTAATCCTGTAACTTCCCTTGTTACTCTCTAATCACACTGGCTATGTGCTTCCCACAGGATCAAGCATGCAAAGGCAAGTCTCCACATTGGCTCATTTACCTTTTCTCTCCCATCTAGTCTGGAATAATCCTACTTAATGTTTTGTTTCAGCGTCTAAGATGATCTGTTGTTGATATGGAAAAATACATGGTGTGACTCCTTCAGGTAGACACAGCAGGGTAGAAGAAGGTAAGTATTTGGTAGTTTTCTTTGGTTTGACAAGGCAGTGCCACAGATATTCAGAGAAAAGTGGAATGAAGTGTTAAGTTCAGTATGTTTGTTCAGTGCAGTCCAATAAAGAAAAACTGTATCAACTCTAAAACCTTTATTACAGTTATCTACTTCTGACCACCACCTATCTTACCCTTATAGCTCATTGGCTCAAGAAGCCTCAGGGCATGACAATTTTGCTTTTTTTAAAAGGCTCAAGTCAGTCAGCTGCCTCCTAACCTTGCCCTTTCCCCATGCCAGCATTGCAGCCTTTTTTGTTTGTTTGTTTGCTAATTGTTCCAATTCCTTGCAGGTGGCCTTGACCTATGCTTTACTGAACAACAAAGCCTTTGGGAAATAGTGCCCTGCTCTTCCCTCCCAGTGGATTCACCAACATCTGCTCCTCTCTGGAGTCATGATGGAGGAAGCATCCCTGTTTCCATCACAGCTCCTCTGCATGTGCATCTGCGTCCTGTCCTCCTGCACCTACTCACAGACTCACCAGACTCCCCTTCTCTGTAAAATGAGCATGTTCCTCAACACACCGTCCTGCTATCTCCCATTTGTTTTAGCAAACTAAGCCTCCATGGCCCCAGGTCTCTTGCTGCATAGCTACTCTCATTTCTCTCCCTGTTGCATACAGTTGATGCACAGTGAAGGGTTGTCTATGCCAGCTGGCTTCACTCTCTCCACCCACCACTGAAGCTCACACCAGTGACCTTGAGGCTGCTGGATCTAATAGACTCATTTGTGAGTCACTTTACTTATCTTTTCAGTACCGTCCTACTTTATGGTATTTTCTCTCTGTTTCTGTAACAACACACACTTCTGCCTTTCTTCCTCCCTTTCTAGCTACTTCCTTTCGACCTCCTCTGCGGAATATTCCTCCTCGCCAGCCTCTAGTTGCAGAAATTCTCAGAGCTTGCTTCTGGGAGCCTTGTCTCTTCATCTACTCCTTCTCCCTAGATGAACTCATTCTTTCCCATGGCTTTAAACAGCCTCTAACTGCTGTTAGCCCCTAAATGTGTATCTCTAAAGAAGCAATTCCCCTGGACTCCCGGCTTCGCTGAATATCCATCTGCCTGCTTATGCAGGTTTCCCTCAGGTACCATAGCATCACCTGCATGAAGATGTGCTCTTGATCCTCTCCGCACGCTGGAGTCATCTCCACACTAAATTCCCTGTGGTCTGTCTAGGTGTATTTGTTCCCTTGCTGAAGCCAGAAACCTGGTGTCACCCTCACTGTCTCCTTTTTGCACACCCTTTCATCTGGACAGTGTGCAAGTCCCACTGTTCGATGTCACAAGCATATCCCAGACCTGCTGCTTCTCTGGTCTGGCCCCTCCCCCTCTTCTGCCCTTTCCCTTGCTGTCTTTACACCACACTGCCCACCTTTCTAGAGCCTTCTTGCCTGCTGCGCCCTCAACATTTCACATGGCTAGTTCTTTTGTAACCTTGAGATCTCTGCTTAATTGTCACATCCTCAAGGTCTTTTACTGACCGTACTTTTTTTTGTATTTTGGTTGTTTTTTTTTTTTTTTGAGACAGAGTCTTGCTCTGTCACCTAGGCTATAGTGCAGTGGCACAATCTCAACTCACGGCATCCTCCGCTGCCTGGGTTCAAGCAGTTCCCCTGCCGCAGCCTACGGAGTAGCTGGGGCTACAGGTGCGTGCCACCATGCCCAACTAATTTTTAGAGATGGGGTTTCACCATGTTGGCCAGGATGCTCTTGATCTCCTGACCTCGTGATCCACCTGCCTCAGCCTCCCAAAGTGCTAGGATTACAGGCGCGAGTCACTGTGCCCAGCCCCCCGACCATACTTTCTACATAGGGCCTCTCTCTTCTGCAGCACCCTGTCTCTTTCTTCCACTGCACTTGACTACGTTTTGTAATAAGTTAGCAATGTGACTGCCATCTTCAAAAAATGACAAGCTTCTGGAGGGACTAACTAGCATTTTTCCTCCCCATTGTCCTCCAGCACTTAGCATAGTTTCTGATACACACAGGCCATCAATAAATATTTGGATGGGTGAAAAGGTAAACTATTTATGTGGGTGTGGCTATAACTATGGACAATATCGTAATAAACACTGTGGAAAAAAAACAAAGCAAAGGAAAGGGAATAGAGGGGAACCATGAGAAGAAAAAATAGGTGAATAAATAATGTTGTAAGTCAGACAAGTTCAACCTATCTTTAAAGTATGGAGGGCTTGGTTTGGGAAAGTGGGAGACTGAATTGCAAGAATAAGAACAAGGAGGGAAGATGCTGAGGAAGAATAAGTGTAGCAAATATAAACTAGTTGGGCTGATGGGACTATACAACGTAATGAGCAGAACAGGGACTTCGGAGCCAGCAGAGCTCAGATTTGGGGTCGTTTCGCTGCCTACTTTCCTGGGCAAGTTATTTTACACCCTGAGCTTTTCTTACTCTGTTTGTAGAAAGGGCTTTGTGTGGCAGTTTTTACTAGAAAAACTAGTGCAAAAACCATGGAGGCAGAGGGACTTGTTAGGGAGCAACTGGGAGAATGTTACCTAGGGCCAGACAGAGGGCTCAGAGAGGGTCACGACATGGAGGAGTTGAATGATGGGAGCTGGCTAAGGAAAGAAATGTGAAGGCTTGGAATTACTGCTGTGAAAAACGTACAAGGTGCCTGGCCAAGAATGCAAGAGCTGAAGGCATCAGGACTTTGGAGGGCCAACCGGGGGTGGAACCAGCACCTCTATTGTGGTCTCAGTCTGCATAACTGGTTGACTTTTCTTGGGTCAGATAAAAATCTCGGATACAGGAATGGAGAAGGTGGTAGTTGGAGCGAGTCATCCAGAGGGGTCTAGCAGAGAGAAGCGGTCAGGGAGTAAGAGTAGATGTTGAGAGGATGATTGAAGTGGTTTGACTGTCAAACCAGTCAATGCAAGATAAAGTAAGGAAGCCAGAGGGGAGCTGATGGACCAGGGCGAATGATGGAAAGAGGGGAAGAAAGGTGTTTACAACATTAGCAGTTATTCACCTTCAGAGCATGGCCCTTGAGAACTCTGCTTATAGGAGGAGATTTTTTTTTCTGTTCATTATGTAATATCTATAAAAGTAACCGGAGAGATAACTTAAAAATACTTGTACAGTGGAGTCCTTAAATATCTTTGAGGGTCAAAGGAAATGCATGTTCATGAGAGTTAGTCACCCTGCCTTGTAAAGCTTGTTTGGATTTTTATTTTTGGTTGGTTTACAGTTCTCAGTGGCTTTGAATCTTGATAGAGCTGTTGTGGAGGTTTTCTTGGGTCCCCTGGGAGTCAGATTACCAAGGTAGGACTTGTCACCCAAATGCTGCCTGTTTCAGAAGTCAAATTGTAGCCACCAGCACAGGCCTTGGTGATCACTAAGCATTTGAAAACATTAATTTTCAGTTGATAACATTTTAGGAGACTCATTGTAGTTAGAAAAAACAGTCATTTATTTGACATTTGTTTCAGCTTCACGTTCATGACCAGAAAGAAAACCTAAAGGGCTTTGTGAAGACTTTTGTCAAGGTCCTACCTACCAATGGTAATCACGGTGTGTTTGCAGTAAACTGGGAGGTGGTATGTTGGTTTTATATTTTACTTTATTGTGGTTATTATGGCTGAATGATTGTGCAGCAGTCTACCTGGTATGAGGGTTTCCAGGCCCTTATTTTTGATGACACAGTGCTGCATTGGTTGTTTACACATTTTCAGATGAAGCCATTAAAGCTGAGAAGGGTTAGTGAATTGGTTAAGTTTATGCACCTAGAGTAATGGAGCCAGGAACCATTCTATGAGTATCTTTTTATCAGTCAAATTTCTAAAATATGTAAGTGGTAGTTCTACTCATTAAATTGCTAAAATTATGTGAGTGAAAAATAATCAGCATAAAGGCTTTAATAGTTTTGGAAAAATCATTTATAGAGACAGTAAAATCTTTATAGGGACTTATGTTCCTTTATATGAGCATCAATGCTAAAAAGAGGGGAAAACAGAATTTGGAATTACAAGACCTGGAAAGTTCTACCAGCTGTGACCTGAGCAAGTCTCTTAGATGCTCTCTAAGCTATAAATTACGGAGTTAGTAATAACCCCACAGTGATTATGAAAGTCAGATATGCTAAAATAGAGGAAAGTGCGTTGTATATGTCAAACATATGAATAGTCATCTTTAACGAAACGTATACAATTAAGTTTTTATTCCCCGTTGTATATTTGGAAAGAAGATTTGTGGCGTTTCCTTATCCTAAAGGTAGAGAACAGTATTCCGTTTTCCAGCTTAAGATTTTTAACTGGAAACAATGTATACTGATTCTGGCTTAGAAATCAAATATTGTTATATTACCCTCTATGATGCCATGTTTGTATAGCTATGGTAGAGATTTTCTTTTTTTCATTCAACAAGGTCTATCACTGCATTGTCCAACAGAGCGGCCACTACCCACGTGTGGCTATTTAACTTAATTAAAATTAAATAAGACTTAAAATTTTGTTCCACAAGTTGCACTAACCATATTTCAAACGCTCAATAGCTACACGTGGCTAGTGGCTACCCTGGACAGCACAGAAATAGAACATTTCATCATTGCAGAAGGTTTATTGGATAGTGCTGGTCTGTGATGAAAACAATTGTAAAGGCTAAGCCAAGAATATGAAATGATTTTATTAGCAGAAAAGCAACCAACATTAAAGAAAAAAATTAGGCCAGGTGCAGTGGCTCATGCCTGTAATCCTAGCACTTTGAGAGGCTGAGGCAGGCAGATCACTTGAGGTTAGAAGTTCAAGACCAACCTGGCCAACATGGTGAAACCCCATCTCTATTAAAAATATAAAAATTAACCAGGCGTGGTGGTACACACCTGTAATCCCAGCTACTTGGGAGGCTGAGGCATGAGAATCACCTGAACCCAGGAGGCAGAGGTTACAGTGAGCTGAGATGGCACCAGCCTGGGCGACGGAGCAAGACTCTATCTAAAAAAGAAAAAAGAAAAACAAAATTAAAGCTTGGAACATCTTTTACTTAATTATCAGATTAACACTGGCCTTTGTTAGTAAACTGAATGACATGATTAAGTCATATATTCTAGACAGAAAGATTCATTTAAGAGCCCAGATGTTGAAGTATGTTTACTCAGTATGATATATAAGTTCAGTTATTTCTCCTTTGATAGTGTGATGCCACCAAAAGCTTGGAACTTACTCCAGTGACAGTGGTTGATTCCAGACTGCAGCTGGTCTGTGATACATTTGTGAAACCAGATGAAGAAATCATTGACTATAACACGAGGTATGCACTTTTTTTTTTATTATACTTTAAGTTCTGGGGTACATGTGCAGAACGTGCAGGTTTATTACATAGGTATACATGTGCCGTGGTGGTTTGCTGCAGCCACCAGCCTGTCATCTACATTAGGTATTTTTCCTAATGCTATTCATGCCCTAGCCTCCCAACCCCATGACAGGCCCCAGTGTGTGATGTTCCCCTCCTGTGTCCCTGTGTTCTTGTTGTTCAACAACCACATATGAATGAGAACATGTGGTGATTGGTTTTCTGTTCTTGTGTTAGTTTGCTAAGAATGATGGTTTCCAGCTTCATCTGTCCCTGCAAAAGACATGAATTCATCCTTTCTTATGGCTGCATAGTATTTCATAGTGTATTTGTGCCACATTTTCTTTATCCAGTCTATCACCAATGGGTATTTGGGTTGGTTCCAAGTCTTTGCTGTTGTGAACAGTGCTGCAGTAAACATACATGTACATGTGTCTTTACAGTAGAATGACTTATAATCCCTTGGGTATATACCTAGTAGTGGGATTGCTGGGTTAAATGGTATTTCTATTTCTGAATCCTTGAGGAATCGCCACACTGTCTTCCACAATGGTTGAACTAATTTACACTCCCACCAACAGTGTAGAAGTGTTCCTAGTTCTCCACATCCTCTCCAGCATCTGCTGTTTCCTGACTTTTTAATGATTGCCATTCTAACCGGCGTGAGATGGTATCTCAATGTGGTTTTGATTTGCATTTCTCTAATGACCAGTGATGATGAGCATTTTTCATATGTTTGTTGGCTGCATAAATGTCTTCTTTTGAGAAGTGTCTGTTCATGTTCTTTGCCCGCTTTTTGATAGGGTTGTTTGTTATTTTCTTGTAAATTTAAGTTCTTTGTAGATTTGGGATATTAGGCCTTTGTCAGATGGATAGATTGCAAAATGTTTCTCCCATTCTGTAGGTTGCGTTTTCACTGTGATGATAGTTTCTTTTGCTGTGCAGAGCTCTTTAGTTTATTTAGATACCATTTGTCTGTTTTGGCTTTTGTTGCCATTAGGTATGCATTTTTTAAAGGGGTTTGTTTTTGACACTGGAAAACATTCAACACATATGTGGAGTTTTAGTTTAGGTATTTTTTACTGGAGTCAGCTTCAGAACATGAGTTATACCATTTTCCTTTAATTCATTCATGTCTTCAAAACATTAATATTTTATCTAGTACCTAATAAAATTATACAGATACTGCGCTAAGCCCTGAGTCATAATATGAAATAAGGGCAAGGCCTTATCCCTCACAGTGGGTGGGAAGCTGGAGAAAAAGACAAAACAGTGAATATGTTATTTTACTTACTCAATTATTCATCAGATTTTTCTCAAATACCATACTTATCATTCCCACTAGGTGAAAATTTCTCTAATTCTATAGGTATGACCCCAAGAATACATAGCTTTGATGTACCATGCAGAATAACTGTTCAGCGTAGATTCAATTTTGTAGATATTATTGCTAAAGTATGTCATATTTCTGATCTAAATTCAAAGCTAACTTGAGATGGAAGAGTATAGATGTGCCTTTTTAAAACTTCATATGAAACACCAAGGTATTGTTAATCAATTTTTTTATTATACTTTAAGTTCTGGGGTACACATGCAGATCGTGCAGGGTTGTTACGTAGGTACACATGTGCCATGGTAGCGATTTGCTGCATCCATCGCCCCGTCATCTACATTAGGTATTTCTCCTAATGCTGTTTCTCCCCAATCCCCCCATCCCCTGCTACTCATCCCCTATTCCCCCACCCACCAGGCCCCGGTGTGTGATGTTCCTCTCCCTGTGTCCGTGTGTTCTCACTGTTCAACATCCACTTACGAGTGAGAACATGCAGTGTTTGGTTTTCTGTTCTTGTGTCAGTTTGCTGAGAATGATGGTTACCAGTTTCATCCATGTCCCTGCAAAAGACATGAACTCATCCTTCTTTATGGCTGCATAGTATTCCATGGTGTATATGTGCCATATTTTCTTTATCCAGTCTATCACTGAAGGGCATTTGGGTTGGTTCCAAGTGTTTGCTATTGTGAACAGTGCCACAATAAACATCCATGTGCATGTGTCTTTATAATAGAATGATTTCTAATCCTTTGGCTATATACCCAGTAATGGGATTGCTGGATCAAATGGTATTTCTAGTTCTAGATCCGATCCTTGAGGATTCACCACTCTGTCTTCCATAATGGTTGAATTAATTTACACTTCTACCAACAGTGTAAAATCATTCCTAGTTCTCCACAACCTCTCCAGCATCTGTTGTCTCCAGATTTTTTAATGATTGCCATTCTAACTGGTGTGAGGTGATATCTCAATGTGGTTTTGATTTGCATTTCTCTAATGACCAGTGATGATGAGGTTTTTTTCATATGTTTGTTGGCTGCATAAATGTCTTCTTTTGTGAAGTGTCTGTTCATATCCTTTGCCTACTTTTTGATTGGATTATTTTTTTCTTGTAAATTTGTTTAAGTTCTCCATAGATTCTGGATATTAGCCCTTTGTCAGTTGGGTAGATTGGTTGCCAGTTCATTCTATTGATAGTTTCTTTTGCTCTGCAGAAGCTCTTAAGTATAAAAATATGGAATGCTTCATAAATTTGTATGTCATCCTTGCGCAGGGACCATGCTAATCTTCTCTGTATCGTTCCAATTGTAGTATATGTGCTGCTGAGGCGAGCACTATCATTAATCAATTTTAAATTGGGTTTTCTAAAAACATAGAGCCATATGACATATTTGCATATTTAAATATAAAATGGAAGGCACTAGTCTTATTCTGTAACGAACATTTAAGAAGTGATTACTACTGGTGCAATTGTATTTGTTGTTCAATTTTTTAAAAATAAACTAATGGTACTTAAATATGAATTGCTCATATTAAACATATGACTTGTACACACATATACATGCACATCATATATATTTTGGAACATAATAAAGCAAGGTGACACAAATTAAAAGTGGTTTTGATGATAAATGTTGATAATTAGAGAATTCTGTTAACAATTTTAACAAAACTCTCATAGTTCATCAAAATGGTTATATTTATAAAAATTCAATGAAGGTATCTGTTATTCAGAAAATGCATTTTGCATACTAATCCCTCTCTTGACCTTACTTTTCTTTTTTATCCCACTCTTTTGGCCATATCCAAATATCTCCATCTATTATACTCTTACTGGTTCATATTCTTCCATGAATTTAATAGAATCCTCCCTAATTCCTTTTTTGGAACAAATCAGGGAAATAGGTAACTATCGATATTCATAATGGCAAAAGAGAACTGAAGGGCTGACATTAGTAAGAAAACCTTTGAATCTTAAAAACCTTGAAATGCATTCGATGCATTATATTCTTTAGAAAATATTTTTAAACCCATGCGTTCCATCTATGCTAACTTCTTGATCTAAATATCAAGACGATATTAACCATGTGTCATATTCCCTAACTAAGCCAGATAATGGAGCCAGGAATCTTTTGTTCTTTACAAAAGGCAGTATTGCCATATAGTTTCAGTTCAAAATACTTAATGCAGTATTTTCCTCCCTTAGCAGTAGCTGGATTGTAAATATGTATTTAGTATGTGCTTTATGAAAGCCACTAGAGTAGTCAATTTCCTGCATATATTTTCATTGGGTCCTCATAAAGTAGTAAGTTGGTAATGATCCCTACTTTACAGAAGAGCAGATTGAGACCAGAAGGTTAAATAACTAGCTAAAAATAATATATAGTAAGCAAATGGCATATAGCATAGTTCAAACCCAGGTTGTCTAGAATCTGCCCAGGACTCTGTATGCTCGAGCATGCTACTCACATTTTGTCTTTAGGCTTATCTTACTGGGAGATAGGATACTTAACAAATGGTATTGAATAAAATTCAGAATAGGCAAAGATCAGAATTCAACAGGAGTTCTGAACTTGTAATAAAGTATTCTTCCTTCATCCTTACATTATGGAACCAAACGATAAATTTTCCTAGCTTACCAGTATAACCTAGTAGAGAGGTAGCTGACAGTCATGCAAGTAAGATCTGTGTTTCATTCAGCTGTTTGTCACATTGGGTCAATAATGTGTTCTAACTATAACTGATAAAATTCATGGAGTTAAATTTTTATATGCCATTATATGTCATCTTGGGGTAGGTTCTCTGATGTGGTAGAAGATGACTTGAAGAACATTAAAATATCAACCCATGATGTCCAGGCCATCTTGTTGAACCTGTTTAGTGCTGACAGTATTCTAATCAGACATCGCTTTGAACATAGTCTCTATACTCTTTATATATGTGTGTGTGTGTGTGTGTGTGTGTGTGTGTGTGTGTGTGTGTGTATATAATTGCATTTTAGATTTTGGGGTACGTGTGAAGAACATGCAAGATTGTTGCATAGGTACATACATGGTAATGTGGTTTGCTGCCTTCCTCCCCATCACCTACATCTGGCATTTCTCCCCATGTTATCCCTCCCCAACTCCCCACCCCCTGCTGTCCCTCCCCTAGTTCCCCCCAACAGACTCCAGTGTGTGATGCTCCCCTCTGTGTCCATGTGTTCTCATTGTTCAAGACCTGCCTATGAGTGAGAATATGTGGTGTTTGATTTTCTGTTCTTGTGTCAGTTTGCTGAGAATGATGGTTTCCAGGTTAATCCATGTCCCTACAAAGGACACAAACTCATCATTTTTTATGACTGCATAGTATTCCATGGTGTATATGTGCCATATTTTCCCTGTTCAGTCTATCATTGATGGGCATTTGGGTTGGTTCCAAGTCTTTGCTATTGTAAACAGTGCCGCAATGAACATTCGTGTGCATGTGTCCTTATAGTAGAATGATTTACAATCCTTTGGATATATACCCAGTAATGGGATTGCTGGGTCAAATGGAATTTCTATTTCTAGGTACCTTGAGGAATCACCACACTGTCTTCCACAATGGTTGAACTAATTTACACTCCCACCAACAGTGTAAAAGCGTTCCTATTTCTCCACATCCTCTCCAGCATCTGTTGTCTCCAGATTTTTTAATGATCGCCATTCTAACTGGCATGAGATGGTATCTCAATGTAGTTTTGATTTGCCTTTCTCTAATAACCAGTGATGGTGAGCATTTTTTCATATGTTTGTTGGCCTAATGTATGTCTTTGTAAAGTGTCTGTTCATATTCTTTGCCCACTTTTGAATGGGCTTGTTTTTTTCTTGTAAATCTGTTTTAGTTTTTTGTAGATTCTAGATATTAGCCCTTTGTCAGATGGGTAGATTGCAAAAATTTTTTCCTATTCTGTTGGTTGCTGGTTCACTTTAATGATTGTTTTCTTTTGCTATGCAGAAGCTCTGGAGTTTAATTAGATTCCATTTGTCTATTTTGGCTTTTGTTGCCAATGCTTTTGGTGTTTTAGTCAAGAAGTCCTTGCCTATGCCTGTGTCTGAATGGTTTTGCCTAGGTTTTCTCCTAGGGTTTTTATGGTTTTAGATCTTACATTTAAGTCTTTAATCCATCTGGAGTGAATTTTAGTGTAAGGTGTAAGGAAGGGGTCCAGTTTCTGCTTTCTGCACATGGCTAGCCAGTTTTCCTAACACCATTTATTAAACACGGAATCCTTTGCCCATTGCTTGTTTTTATCAGGTTTGTCAAAGATCAGATGGTTGTAGATGTGTGGTGTTGCCTCCGAGGCCTCTGTTCTGTTCCATTGGTCTATATCTCTGTTTTGGTACCAGTACCATGATGTTTTGATTACTCTAGCCTTGTAGTATAGTTTTAAGTCAGGTGGTAGGATGCCTCTAGCTTTGTTCTTTTTGCTTAGAATTGACTTGGCTATGTGGGCTCTCTCTTGGTTCCATATGAAGTTTAAGGTGGTTTTTTCCAGTTCTCTGAAGAAGGTTAATAGTAGCTTGATGGGGATAGCATTGAATCTATAAATTACTTTGGGCAGTATGGCCATTTTCATGATATTGATTCTTCCTAACCATGAGCATGGAATATTTCTCCATCTGTTTGTGTCCTCTCTTATTTCATTGAGCAGTGGTTTGTAGTTCTCCTTGAAGAGGTCCTTTACATCCTTTGTTAATTGTATTCGAGGTATTTTATTCTCTTTGTAGCAATTGTGAATGGCAGTTTGTTCTTGATTTGGTTCTCTTTAAGTCTGTTATTTGTGTATAGGAATGATTGTGATTTTCGGACATTAATTTTGTATCCTGAGACTTGGCTGAAGTTGCTTATCAGTTTCAGGAGATTTTGGTCTGAGACAATGGGATCTTCTGAAGATACAATCATGTCATCTGCAAATAGAGACAATTTGACTTCCTCCTTTTCTAACTGAATACCCTCTATTTCTTTTTCTTGCCTGATTGCTCTGGCTAGAACTTCCAATACTATATTGAATAGGAATGGTGAGAGAGGGCATCCTTGTCTAGTGCCAGATTTCAAAGGGAATGCTTCCAGTTTTTGCCCATTCAGTATGATATTGGCTATAGGTTTGTCATAAATAGCTTTTATTATTTTGAGATACATTCAATCAATACCTAGCTTATTGAGGGTTTTTAGCATAAAGGGCTGTTGAATTTTGTTGAAGGCCTTCTCTGCATCTATTGAGATAATTATGTGGTTTTTGTCTTTGGTTCTGTTTATGTGGTGAATTACATTTATAGACTTGCGTATGTTGAACCAGCCTTGCATCTCCAGGATGATGCCTACTTGATCATGACGGATAAGCTTTTTGATGTGCTGTTGCAATCGGCTTGCCAGTATTTTATTGAAGATTTTTGCATCTATGTTCATCATGGATATTGGCCTGAAGTTTTCTTTTCTTGTTGAGTCTCTGCCAGGTTTTGATATCAGGATGATGCTGGCAGCATAAAATGATTTGGGAAGGATTCCCTCTTTTTGGATTGTTTGGAATAGTTTCAGAAGGAGTGGTACCAGCACCTCTTTGTATGTCTGATAGAAGTTGGCTGTGAACCCATCTGGACCTGGGCTTTTTTTGGTGGGTAGGCCATTAATTGCTGCCTCAACTTCAGCCCTTGTTATTGGTCTATTCAGGGTTTCAGCTTCTTCCTGGTTTAGGCTTGGGTGGATGCAAGTGTCCAGCAATTTATCCATTTCTTCCAGGTTTACTGGTTTATGTGCATACAGTTGTATGTAGTCATCTCTGATGGTGGTTTATATTTCTGTGGAATCTGTGGTGATACCCCCTTTATCATTTTTTATTGCATCAATTTGATTCTTCTCTCTTTTCTTTTTTATTAATCTGACTAGCGGTCTGTCTATTTTGTTGATCTTTCAAAAAACCAGCTCATGGATTTATTAATATTTTGAAGGGTTTTTTGTGTCTCTATCTCCTTCAGTTCTGCTCTGATCTTAGTTATTTCTTTTCTTCTGCTAGGTTTTGAGTTTTGTTTTTTTTTTTAATCTTGGTCCTCTAGCTCTTTTAATTTTGATGACAGGGTGTCGATTTTAGATCTTTCCTTGCATCTCATGTGGGCATTAATTGCTCTATATTTTCCTCTAGACACTGCTTTAAATGTGTCCCAGATATTCTGGTATGTTGCATCTTCCTTCTCGTTGGTTTTGAAGAACATCTTTATTTCTGCCTTCATTTCATTGTTTATCCAGTCAACATTCAAGAGCCAGTTGTTCAGTTTCCATGAAGCTGTGTTGTTCTGAGTCAGTTTCTGAATTCTGAATTCTAACTTGATTGCACTGTGGTCTGAGAGACTGTTATGATTTCCTTTCTTTTGCATTTGCTGAGGAGTGATTTACTTCCAATTATGTGGTCAATTTTAGAGTAGGTGTGATGTGCTGAGAAAGATGTATATTCTGTGGATTTGGGGTGGAGAGTTCTGTAAATGTCTATTAGGTTTTCTTGTTCCAGGTCTGAGTTCAAGTCCTGGATATCCTTGTTAATTTTCTGTCTGGTTGATCTGTCTAATATTGACAGTGCGGTGTTAAAGTCTCCCACGATTATTGTATGGGAGTCTAAGTCTCTTTGTAAGTCATTAAGAACTTGCTTTATGTATCTGGGTGCTCCTGTATTGGGTGCGTATATATTTAGGATCATTAGCAATTCTTGTTGCATTGATCCTTTTACCATTATGTAATGTCCTTTTTTGTCTCTTTTGATCTTTGTTGGCTTAACGTCCATTTTATCAGAGACTAGGATTGCAACTCCTGCTTTTTTTTGCTCTCCATTTGCTTGGTAAATCTTCCTCCATCCCTTTATTTTGTATTTATGTATCCTTGCATGTGAGATGGGTTTCCTGGATACAGCACACTGATGAGTTTTGGCTTTTGATCCAATTTGCCAGTCTCTGTCTTTTGATTGGGGCATTTAGCCAATTTACATTTAGGGTTAGTATTGTTATGTGTGAATTTGATGCTGCCATTTTGATGCCAGCTGGCTGTTTTGCCTGTTAGTTGATGCAGCTTCTTCATTGTGTCAATGCTCTTTACCATTTGGTACGTTTTGGGAGTGGCTGGTACTGGTTGTTCCTTTCTATGCTTAGTGCTTCTTTCTGGAGCTCTTGTAAAGGAGGCCTGGTGGTGATGAAATCTCTGAATAATTGCTTGTTCATAAAGGATTTTATTTCTCCTTCACTTATGAAACTTAGTTTGGCTGGATATGAAATCCTAGGGGCTGGATATGAAATCCTAGGCTGAAAGTTCTTTTCTTTGAGGATGTTGAATGTTGGCCCCCACTCTCTTCTGGCTTATAGGGTTTCTGCTGAGAGATCTGCTGTGAGTCTGATGGGCTTCCCTTTGTGGGTAACCCAACCTTTCTCTCTGGCTGCCCTTAGCATTTTCTCCTTCATTTCAACCCTGGTGAATCTGATGATTATGTGAATTGGGGTTGCTCTTCTTGAGGAATGTCTTTGTGGTGTTCTCTGTATTTCCTGGACTTAAATATTGACCTGCCTTGCTAGGTTTGGGAAGTTTTCCTGGATAATATCCTGAAGAGTGTGTTCCAGCTTGGATTCATTCTCTCCCTCACATTCAGGTACACCTATCAAACGTAGATTAGGTCTTTTCACATAATCCCATATTTCTTGGAGGCTTTGTTAATTTCTTTTTACTCTTTTTTTCTCTAATCTTGCCTTCTCATTTTATTTCATTGAGTTGATCTTCGACCTCTGATATCCTTTCTTCTGCTTGGTCAATTCGGCTGTTGAAACTTGTGTATGGTTTGCAAAGTTCTCATGTTGTGTTTTTCAGTTCCATCAATTCATTTATGTTCCTCTCTAAGCTGTTTATTCTTATTAGCATTTCGTCAAACCTTTTTTCAAGGTTCTTAGCTTCTCTGCATTGGTTTAGAACATGTTATTTTCGCTCAGAAAAGTTTCTTATTACCCACCTTCTGAAGCCTGTTTCTGTCAAATTATCAGACTCATTCTCCATCCAGCCTTGTTCCCTTGCTAGTGAGGAGGTGTGATCCCTTGTAGGAGGAGAGGGGTTCTGGTTTTGGGTGTTTTCATCCTTTTGGTGCTGGTTTCTTCCCATCTTTGTGGATTTATTTACCTGTGGTCTTTGTAGTTGGTGACTTTCAGATGGGGTCTCTGAGTGGATGTCCTGTTTGTTGATGATGAAGTTATTTCTTTCTGTTTCTTAGTTTTCCTTCTAACAGTCAGGCCCCTCTGTTGTAGGACTACTGGAGGTCCACTCCAGACCCTGCTTGCCTGGGGCTCACCTGCAGTGGCTGCAGAACAGTAAGGGTTGCTGTCAGTTTCTTCTTCTGCTATCTTTGTCCTAGAAGGATACCTGCCAGATGTCAGTCTGAGCTCTTCTTAAGGAGGTGACTCTTTGGCTATATGGGGGTCAGGGAGCTGCTTGAGGAGACAGTCTGTCCTTTATAGGTGTTCAAGTGCTGAGCTGTGAGCTCTGTTTTTCCATTCAGAGCTGCAGGGCAGGTACGTTTAGGTCTGCTGCAGCAGAACTCATAGCCACCTTTTTTTCCAGCTGCTCTGTCCCAGGAAGGTGGGGCTTTATTTATAAATTTATGTCATGGTGCTGCCTTTTTTCAGGGATTCCCTGCCCAGTGAGGAGGCAGCCTAGTCACAGTCTGCCAGCAGAGGTGTTGCTGAGCTGCTGTGGGCTCCACCCAGCTGCCATGTGAACTTACCTGCAGTCCTGTTTATAGGGTATCATTAGAACTGCCTCAGCAATGGTGGCCCACCGCTGTAATGGCAGTCTCTCTGTATAATGGCGGGCTACCTTGGCAGTGGCAGACTGCCTCAGCAATGGTGGTCTGCCTCGGTAGTGATGGAGTGCCTCGGTAATGGCAGACACCCCTCCCCCTTAGAGCTGGGCCATCCCGGGTTCAGCTGTGCTTGCTGTGAAACTTTCAATCCAGAGTGTTTCAGATTGCTGGTCTTTGTGGGGGTGGTGTGGGGCTGGATGTGCCTGATCACCTGGCTCCCTGCCTCAGAGCCCCCCTCCTTTTTTTTTTTTCCTTCAGTTGAATGGGTGACTCTGTCTCCCAGGCATTCCAGTCACCAGTATCTCCTGCCCTGGCTCCCTGTTCCAGTCCCCTTTTAATCAGTTGAAAGGGCGACTCTGTCTCCCAGGTGTTCCAGTCACCTGTTGAAAAGGCGCCGGATTTGTGTGAGGTTTTTGTGTGGGGACCTGCTGCGCCAGATGAAACCGCCGCACTGGAGATTTGTAGTGCTTTTTCACCTGGGAATCTCCTGGCCTGGCTCCCTATTTCAGTCCCCTTTTTATAAGTTGAACAAGTGACTCTGTCTCCCAGGTGCTCCAGTCACCAGCTGAAATGGTACCTGGACCTGTGTGAGTTTTTTATGTGCAGACCCGCCTCATTGGCCAAAATAGCTGCACTGGAGACCCACGGAGCTCCTCTGCCCGGGAATCTCCGGGTTTGTAAAAATCCAGACGGGCAGTAAAAATCCGTCTGGAAATGCAGCAACCACTCACCCTGCGTGCTCTCGCTCTGAGCTGCAATCCAGAGCTGCTCCTACTTGGCTGTCTTTCCATAGTCTGTATACTCTCAAGGTAAAGAATTACAAAAAAAATACTTTTTTACAAAAAAAAAAAAAATTCATTAAACCACGTGTTAAGATAGTAGTCATAATCACTAAGTTATAACTGATACTTGATTTGCCCTGTGAACCAAGAAGACAATCATTGTTCTCTGTGCTGATAAAACAGTCTAACTACCACAAACTAAAAGCAGTGTCCGACAGTTCACATCATCTGGCTAATCAACATCAGAAAGAATAATCCCTCATCAATTATGATAAAACCCAAACCATTGTTTTCACAAACTTTCCTTAATAATCAAATAAGACTAAGTTTATTAACTGGTCATTTTGTTCACATACGCAGGGGTCCTTTTCCATGTTAAGTCACCTAGGCTCAAAAGTAAATGTTAGGTTCATTTTCTTGGCAAAATAGACGGGAAACCCCTTCTGTAATATACTCCAGGTTAAAATGTGTGTGTTTTGCTCTATGTTCTAGACCTGGGCCAGTAAACTGTGGCCCATAGACTGATCACCTGTTTTTTAAATATTTTTCTTGGAATGGAGCCATCGTACCCACTCATTTACAGATTTTGCATGGCTGTGTTCATATTTTAATGGTATTGTTGATTAGTTGTGACAGACAGAACCTGTGACTTGCACGCTGAAAATAATTATATCTGGCACTTTTAGAAAAAGTTGTCCTACCCCATTGTAGAATAGTGCCATCCAAAAGAACTTTCTACTCCACATCTACACTACCCAGTACGGTAGACACTAGGCAGATGTGACTATTGAGTACTTGAAAGATGTCTAATGTGACCAAGTAAATGCATTTCTAATTTTGTGTAATTTTAATTTGAATGTCAGTAGTCCCATATAGCTTGTGGTTACCACATTGCACAACACAGCTGTAGAACTTTGGGGACCTTTAACTGAATATTTGTCTCAGGCACCCCTAGGACTAGCCTTCCTGCAGAGAAGGGCAAGTTCTTCTTCAGTGCAAAAATATGAGTAAGGCCATTTAATTTTCATAGAGGAATAGCAGCCTTTTTCTTGATGAAGATGGTATCAAAGTACAGGTTACTTGTTTCAAAGAGTAATGTTGTCTCTGCATGTGACAGATAAGACTGGAATGTGCTTGCCTCTGGAACTTACCAAACTATGAGAAAAGGCAGTTGGTGACCTGAGTTTTCCATAAGAAAAGAGGGGTGTCCTCTTGTCCCCTCAGAAACATCATCTCCCAAGCTGGACCACTCACTGTGACTTTTCTGTCTCTGATTTCTCAGGAACGTTCTATTCTGCACGTCCTCCAGACCAGAACATTTCAAAACATTGCATTTCCTCATTCCTTGGAATCGTTCTGTTTCTTCCACCCAGATGACTCATGAATTTTCATATTTTTCTATTTCCACCATCAACTTCTTTTAGAGTCACCTTCTTAGGGAAACTTCCCTTGTCCCCCAAGCTGAGTTTTGTCTGTTTCCACCCTTGTTTCACCTTCCTCCACTACTCTGAAAATCCCTGAGAGCAGGGACACTGTGCTAGGATGCGCCCAAGTGGTATCTTCTGCAGGAGTTCCCCACTCCCTCCTCCTCCCGTGCAGCTTCCACATCACGTCTCCTCTTGTGCTCTGTGCTCCCTACACGTGACCCTGCAGGTAGGAGCCAGTGCCGAGCATGGTGGCTGGCACCCTGAATAATCATTTCAAGTGTTATGTCAGGCAAGGCATAGTGGGTACTATGTTTTAAATTTCTGACTCCTCATTTCTCAGTCTTCAAATTACTCTTGTTCTCAGGCTAATCTTTAAATGCTTCTTTCAAAATACCGCCCTCCTAATGAGGAATCCAAACTGGTACCCGACTTTCTAGGCTCTTAGATTATCTGACTTCTCTTCTTCCATATCTATTCTATATTTCCTAGTTCACCAAACTTCAGTAAAAGCATTCAGCTGCTTCCACGTGTAAGCCTGAGAGATTTGGAACTAGATAGGCCTGAGCTCTTGTGTGTGCCTCCTCCCCAGAGGCAGACAAGCAAACCACTGAAATGCGATGCGCTGAATTGGGGTGTGCCCTCTCAGCTGAGTCACAACGTGGGCAGAGCCTGGCTCTCTGCCACCCTCAGTGCTTGTGAGACCCTCTCTGCCCTGATGTTGCCCTCTGGTGGTCTCCTCAGGGTGGGAAAATGTGGACTCTGAAGTCAGACTGCTTAGATTTGATTTCCTTCAGCTCTACTCAGTTTAGCAAATTTTTTAACCTCTCAAAATTTCGATTTCTTTGGCTAAGAAAAGGGACAATAAAAATACCGATCTCATTAGGTTACTCTGCAAAATACAGCAGGATAATCAAGGCAATAGACTTAGTCCAGTAACTGACACATCACGACTGTTGCGTGTTGTTGCATCATAGCCCTTGTTGCTACATAGTTGTTGCTGCTGTCAGCATCCTTATTCTTGGGAAGGGCTTCTAATGTGCTTTTACTTTTATTTGACAGTTAATTCATATTTCAGTTGTGGGCATATTGGTTATGTTTCCTCATCAGCTAGGCTTGCCTCACCAAAGATCCCTTAGGAGTCTAGTGGCTGATTTCCTGCAGAGAAACATTCAGGATGATGGTAAGAGCCCATTTGCTCGTGACTAAGGTCAAGACCCTCAGTCTGACCTGACTGAACAACAGTGAGGTTGGTTGTAAAAGTTTATGTCTGAGATACTTAGGGCAGGAGACCAGGTTCTTTTCTGGGAGAATCCTAAAGCAGCTGCCTGTGCTTATGTAAAAAGCAGTATTTGCCATTTCCTGGTATAGTCCTGGATGTTCCTCATGGATCAGAACAGCAGTTTCACTGAGAAAGGGGTCAGATCATTGTGCCTGGCCTTTGATTTCATGCACAGAGCTTTTGTTGGTGTGGAGATCTAATTCCATTCTAAATTGTGCTGTGTACATCTTTTCATATGTGCTTCTCATTAGAACAAATGAGGTTCTTTCTGCAATTGATTGGGTCCCAGTTATCTCACCAAAAGTGTGTGTGTATGTGTGTGTGTGTGTGTGTGTGTGTGTGTGTGTGTGTGTGGTATTATAAGAAGTATAGCTCAAATTCAACAGTCATTATGTATGAACTTGATTATGCCAAGTTTGTATATCTTGCTGTCAGTTTTTTCTTTCTGCTTTTTCTGACGAAATATACCCAATGTTAAGTTAATCAAGTACAATAAATCTAGCCACTAATTACCTGTTCATGGCATTGCCATATGCGCAGTTTCACCAGTATCTGTCTTGGAATGGAGGATACCGGCATATTCATGCATGCCCATATAGGCCCTTCCTATGCACAAACAGTAGAGCAAGTTAACTTCAAGTGTGTTAGAATTATGTTGTACTGCTGTGTTTCTAAAGATGCTTGAGATCTGCATTTTCCTCTGATCATGTCATGCACTATACAAAATTATTTCGTTCTTTGATGAACTTACACTCCTCTGCAGAGAATCTTTTACATCCTCTGCTTTGTTAAGAATACTCACTTCAGAAAGAATTCCCACAGCATTCTTTCATAGAATTTGTAAGGCCTTCTGTTGAAAATAATCTTGAACTCATGGCATAATCTTTCAGTTAACAAACCTGTTTAAAAAAGTTCTAAAAGTTAACATAATGTCATAGCTTTCTTGGGGTAAGACATGAGTAAGGAAATGAAAACGATTAAACCGTTTTAGAAGCATTGACCATATGACTTTTCTCACCTAATCTCAGATATCATTTATTAATCTCACCAGAACTATAGAGCTTTATGTTTTCAGTAAATTTTATCTATTTTTTTTTTTTTTTTGAGATGGAGTCTTGCTCTCTTGCCAGGCTGGAATGCAGTGGCGTAATCTCGGCTCACTGCAACCTCCATCTCCCAGATTCAAGCGATTCTCTTGCCTCAACCACCCGAGTAGCTGGGACTATAGGCACGTGCCACCCACACCTGGCTACTTTTTTTGTATTTTTAGTAGACACGGGGTTTCACCATGTTGGCCAGGATGATCTCGATCTCTTGACCTCATGATCTGCCCGCCTTGGCCTCCCAAAGTGCTGGGATTACAGGCGTGAGCCACCGTGCCTGGCCCAATTTTATCTACTTTTTAAAACCATGTAACCTTGTGCCTAAAGTTGTTCTTTTTTTTTTTTCCCAGCATTTGTCATTTCTAGCTTTTAGACAGATGTCTTCCTTTAGTGATACCTCCACTTTCTTCTTATACCTCCCTGGGAAAGATACACAGCCAAGGGTACTGATGTGCTACCAATCACTGCAAGGTAGTGATAATGTGACAGAGGAAACGCTACCTAGAAAAACAGCGGTGTTTCTATATCTAGTAGGTTCATGTAAAACATGAATCCACATATTCAGTTATAAATAAACTGAAGGCTTGTTCGAGAAATATGTAGGCAACATCACAGATTATTCTTGTCTTGTGTCTAACACTTTTTAAAATATTCTGTACTATTTGGAGGTCACAGTTCCAGTGAAAATGCAAAAGCCTGCGTGGAACTGGTCATTTGGAAGCTAAAAGAAAACCTGAAAGGAAAGAAGTTGTCACGTTGCCCAAGAACATCTTTAATCATTAAGTATTATTTGCCATTGCCTGGTGTAGTCCTGGATGTTCCTCATGAACCAGAACAGCAGTTTCACTGAGAATAGTGGTCAGGTCATTGTGCCTGGCCTTTGAATTCATGCACAGAAGTTTTGTTGGTATGGAGATCTAATTCCATTCTAAATTTTGCCATGCACCTCTTTTCATATGTGCTTCTCATTAGAACAAATGAGGTTCTTTCTACAATGTGTTTCGGTGACTCCTCTATCCCCTACTGCGGCGGTAGTTTGGTGGATGATGGTACGGGGTTTCTGGACACTTTCAAAGAGAAAAGGAGGAGGAAAAGTGCTGTTGAGGTTGACTTACTACATTTTAAAAGGTTAAATTTCAAAAGTAATTTCTAAAATTGGGACTGGGTCCAGGGGCAGGGGATGATGAGGAATTAGGTTGGTTGGAATTTTCAGCTAATCGTCATAAGTAGTGGAAGATGGTTTTGATTTGAAGCAATGAGTCCCTGACTTTAATGAGGATCATTTCTCAGGTCATCGACATTTCTTTTTTCTCTGTACATGCCTGAAACCACCATACTTCTCGGAGTTAAAAACATCTTTACCTAACAAAATTATGGCAGATTTCTTTAGCTCTCCTCTACATAAATAGAAGTTGAGATTTTTCTCCCCCTCACAAAATATCTGGAAGTAAATGTAAACTTTTCACTGCACTCTGTTGACATAAAAGTTTTGATCCTTTGGCTATGGTGTAATGCGTTTTTATTTTAACTTGTGCACTGTTACTTGATTTTTAATTCATAACAAGTCACTGATTATTTAAGGCAGTTTAATATGGATCTTCTAAACATAGTAAGTTCTAGTCTATATCCCCAATACCTGTCTAATCTCTTTCAGGGGTTCTTTCTCGAGACACACACACACACACACACACACACACACACACACACACACACAAATGTGTATATATGACAACAGGGTCTGGCAGTGTTACTCAGGCTGGAGTGCAGTGGCATGATCAAGCTCACTGCAGCCTTGGAATCCTGGGCTCAAGTAATTCTCCCACCTCAGCTTCCCAAGCAGCTGGGATCACAGGCACATGCCACCATGTCCAGCTAGTTTGATTTTTTGTAGAGACAGTCTTGCTATGTTGCCCCGGCTGTTCTCAAACTCCTCCCAAAGTGCTGGGATTATAAGAATGAGCCACTGGGCCCATCTTGGACCTGTATTTTTCTAATTGAAAGTAAAAAATTGTAATTGTATATTTATGTTGGACAATGTGATATTTTGAAATACATATGTACACTGTAGAATAACAAAATCTATTTAACATATGCATTACCTCATATGTCATTTTGGGTGGTAAGAACACTTAAAATCTACTCTCCCAGTAACTTTCAAGGATACATTATATTGTTATTAACTGTAGTCACCATGATGTATAATAGCTCTCCTAGTCTTACTCCTTCAGCTTAACTGATATTCTGCATCCTTTGACCAACATCTCCAATTGCCCTCACCCCAGCCTCTGGTAACTAGCACTTTACTCTCTATTTCTATGAATTTAACTGGTTTACACTCCTCACGTGCATGAGACCATGCAGTAAGCATCTTTGTTCTGCTGGATTATCTTACTTAATATAATCTCCTCCAAGTTGATTCATGTCACAAATGACAGGACTTCCTTCTTTTTAAAGGCTCAATAGTATTTCATTGTGTATATATACAACATTCTCTTTATCCATTCATTCACTGATGGACACCTAGGTTGATACCATATCGCGGCTATTGTGAATAACGCAGCAAACAGTATAGACGTTTCTTTGATATACTGATGTAATCTCTTTTGAATATATATCAAGTAGTGGAATTGCTGAATCATATGTTAGTTCTATTTTTAACTTATTGAGAAACTACCATACTGTTTTTCATAATGGCCGTACTAATTTATATTCCAACCAACAGTGTGCAAGGATTCTCTTTTCTACACATCCTCATTAACACTTGTAATCTTTCATCTTTTTGTTAATAGCCAGTCTAATGAATGTGAGGTCATAACTCAGTGTGGTTTTAACTGGCATTCTGATTATTAGTGATGTTGAGCATTCTCTTCATATACTTGTTGGTCATATGTATGTCTTCTTTTGAGAAATAATTTATTCAGGCCCTTTGTCTATTTTTTAAAATTAGGTTGTTTTCTTACTATTGAGTTGTTTGCATTCCTTACCTATTTTGAGTATCAACTCTTATCAGATGGATGGTTTGCAAATATATTCTCCCATTTTGTAGGCTGTCGCTTCACTTTGTTGATTGTTTCCTTTGCTGTGCATAAGCTTTTTAGTTTGATGTAATCCCATTTGTCTGGTTTTCTGTTGCCTGTGTTTTTAGGGTCCTATCTAAAAAATCTTTGTTCAGACCAGTGTCATGGAATTTACCCCCGTGATTACCCTAGTACCCCTAGAACTACTTGTAGTAGTTTTACAGTTTCCAGTCTTATGTTTAAGTCTGTTATTCATTTTGAGTTGATTTTTGTATGTGTTGTAAGACAGGCATTTAATTTCATTCTTCTGCATATGAATATCCAGTTTTCCTAGCACAATTTATTAAACCACAGTTTCCCCATTGTGTGTTCTTCTTGGCATTTTGTTAAAAACTGACCACAATGTGTAGATTTATTTCTGTAGTCTCTATTTTGTTTCCTTGGTCCATATGTCTGTTTTTATGTCATTACCATACTGTTTTGATGACTAGCTTTGTAATAGATGTTGAAATCAAGTAGATGACTCCAGGTTGTTGTTTTGCTCAAGATTCCATTGGGTATTTGGGGTCTTTTGTGGTTTCATACAAACTTTAGGATACTCTTTTCTATTTCTGTGAAAAAAATGCCATTAGAATTTTGATAAGGACTGAATCTGTGGATCTCACTGGGTGGTAAGGACATTTTAACAATATTAATTCTTAGTCTATAAATGTGGAAAATTCTTCCATTTATTTGTGTCTTCTTTGATTTCTTTTATCAATGTTTTATAGTTTTCATTGTGTAAATCTTTTACCTTTTGGGTTAAATTTATTTCTATTTAGTTTTTAGTAACTATTGTAAATGGAGTTTTCCTGATTTTTCAGATAGTTTGTTGTTAATGAATAGATACACTTCTGGTTTTTGTGGGTTGGTTTTGTATCCTGCAGCTTTACTGAATTTATTTATTCTAACAGGATTATTTTTGGTAGCGTCTTTAGAGTTTTCTATATATAAGACCATATTGTCTGCAAACAGAGACAATTTAACTTCTTCCTTTCAGAACTGGTTGCATTTTCTTTCCTTCTCTTGCTTAATTGCTTTGGCTAGGACTCCCAGTATTAGGCTCAATAGAAGTAGCAAAAGTGGCGTTGTTGTCTTGTTCCTGATCTTAGAGAAAAAAATTTTCAACTCTTCACAACTGAGTATAATGTTAGCTAGGGGATTATCCTATATAGTGTGTACAGGGTTAAGGTACATGTTTTTTTATACCAAATATGTTGAGAATTTTTATCATGACAAGATTTTGTTACATGGTTTTTCTAATGTATTGAGATCATCATATGGTTTTTGTACTTCTATTAATTCCATGTATCACATTTATTGATTTGTGTATATTGACCCATCCTTGCAACCTAGGGATAAATCACACTTAATTATGGTGAATCATCTTTTTAATGTGCTGTTGAATTTGGTTTGCTAGTTTTTGTTGAAGATTTTTGCACCTGTGTTCACCAAGGGATACTGGCCTATAATTTTATTTTCTTGTAGTGTCCTTGTCTGGTTTTGGCATCATAAAATGAACATTGAAGTTTTCCTTCCTTTTCAGTTTTCTTGAAAGCATTTGATAAGAACTGGTATTATTTCTTCCTTAAATGTTTGATCGAATTCACCACTGAAGCCATCAGGTCTTTTCTTTCACGGGAGTTTTATTACTGACTCATAATCTTCTTACTGGTTATTGGTCTGCTTAGGCTTTCTATGTATTAATGATTCAGCCTTGGTACATTGTATATATCTAGAAATCTATCAGTTTCTTCTAGATTATTCAATTTGTTGGCGTATAATTCATATTAGTCACTTAGGATTGTTCTTATTTCTAAAATATATCTATCTCTTCAGATCTATTAATGTTTCCTTTATGTATTTAAGATGCTCTGACATTGGGTGCATATATATTTATAGTTATTATATACTTGATAAATTGATCTTTTTATTACATAATTACCTTGTTTGTCTTGCTTCACAGTTTTTGGCATAAAGCCCATTTTATATAATATAAATATAGATACCTTTGTTCTCTTTCTGTTTCCATTTGCATGGAATATCTTTTTCTATTCTTACACTCTTATTCTGTGTGTACCTTTAAAAGTGAAGTGAGTCTCTGTAGGCAGCCTATAATTTGGCTGAATAAAAAAATAAGACCAATCTATGTCTTTTGGTTGGAGAATTTAACATTTACATTCAAGGTAATTATTGATATGTAAGGACTTACTGTTGCCATCTTGTTCATTGTTTTCTGTTTGTTCTGCAAATCTTCTTCCTTTTTTCCTTTAGATGATTTTTCTCTAATGGTATGTACTTTGATTCCTTACATTTTTATCTTCTGTGTATCTTGTGTAGATTTTTGCTAGTTGTTACCAGGAGGCTTATATAAAATATCTTATAATAGACTAAGCTGATAACAACTTAATTAGTTGTTATTTAATTTTAATTGAATAAAGTAACTACACTTTTCTTCTCCCCTCAACATTTTTTGATGCCACAATTTATATTTTTTATGTTGCAAATCCCTTAACAAGTGATTGTAGCTATTATTTGTGATAGTTTTTCATTTTAACATTAATACTAAAGATGATTTACACCCACATAGTATTATTCAGAATTTGTGTGATAACTTTTCCAATGACTTTCATATATTCATGTTATTAATTAAATTAGCATTCTTTTCATTCAGCTTGAAGAACTCCCTTTAGCATGTCAGATATGGTGGTAATGAAATCCCTCAGTTTTTGTCTGGGAAAGTCTTTATCTATTCATTTCTGAAGGACAGTCTTACCAGATACAGGATTCTTGGTTGACATTATTTTCTTTTCAGAACTTTGTCTATATCATTCCACTCTCTCCTGGCCTGTAACATTTCTGCTAAGAAATTGGCTGCTAGCCTTATTGGAACTCCATTATATGTGTTAATCTTCTTTTTCCTTGCTGCTTTCAGGAAACTTTTTTTTTTTTTTGACAATTTGATTATAATATATCTTGCTGTAACATTATTCAGATTGAATCTGTTTAGAGATTTTTGACCTTCATGTACCTAAATACTTATCTTTCCCCAGATTTGGAAAGTTTTATGCTATTTATTTCTCCAAATAAGCTTTCTATATTCTCCTTCTTGAACTCTTATAACTCAAACATGTGCTCTTTTGATGCTGTCTCACAAATTCCATACACTTTCTTCATTACTTTTCATCCTCTCCCCCCACCCCATGACCACATATTTCAAATCACATATTTGAGTTCACAGATTCTTCTGCTGAATCAATTCTGTTGCTGATGTTGTCTATTGCATTTTTCATTTATTTTTCAGCTCCAGAATGTTGGGGTTTTAAAATATAATTTCAATCTGCTAAATTTCTCATTTTGATTGTTTACTGTTTCCATGATTTTATTGAATTCTCTGAAAACTCTTGAAGTTTGCTGAGCTTTCTTAAAACAATTCCTTTGAATTCTTTATCAGACAGTTTGCATATTTCTTTGGGGTTAGCTACTGGATTATTTTGCTCTTGGTGATGTGTCTGATTTTTCCTTGTTGCTTATGTTGATACCTGTGCATTTGGTGGAACAGTTACCTTTCGCAGAACTCATGGGCTAGTTTTGCTGTGGAAAGACCGTCATCTCCATGGAATGTAAGACCATTTGCTGACTGAGGTGCAGTGGTTCTGGCACCAGCTCTGTCAGGAGAGATTGGTGCTGACAAAGGTAGCAGGGATCCTCAGTGGTCAGCACTGTGGATATCTACAGTGGCAGAAAGGGTTGTTGGGGTCTTCAGAGACAATGGCTGAGGTCCATCTGATCTCTTTTCTCCCTCTAGGAAAGTCATAGCTGGGGGGGGCAGGGTTTGTCTTGGCACTGGGTCTGGCTTATGGGCTCTCTTGCAGTGATGATAGTACCAGTATTTGAGTGGCACCTGTGGAGCAGCCATGAAGCTGAGGCCTGAAGCATGAGAACATGTGGAGGGTCTGTCGCTATGAGATCTGGGAATTAATGGCACTGGTGCCTGGGGCACAGGCATCCCTTCTAGAGTAACAGTATGGAAGCCATAGATGCTCCTGGAGCAGCTGATAGAACTGAGAATGGGAGCACAGACACACACAGTATTGGAGAAGCTCCAGAGTTAGGTCAGGACCTGGTTCTCTATGGTGGCTGAGCTGGTGGCTTGAGTGTGTGTCAAGTTGGCAGTAGCTTTGTGCTACAAATGCTTGTGAAGTAGCCAGGAAACCAAGAATGGAAGCACAGGTGTACACAGAGTTAGTGTGGCTCACGGGTTAGGATGGAGCCTAGTTATCCATGTGGCTGAATCAGTGTGCAGAGTATGGGCTCTAGGGCCCAGAATACAAACTAGTTTACTATGGCAATGACTCCAGTGTCTGAGACATGGGTAGGCCCAGTGCAGCCACAGAGCCTGAGACTGGAGTGTGTGGGTTCTTATGAAGTGGCTGCAGCTCCAAGATTGAGGGTTAGGAGAAAAAGTGGCTCCTTTCTCCAAGTGGCTCAACAGCAGCCATTTCTAGGGGTGGGGGTTGTTAGGGATGTGCAGCTGTATTTCCCTTTCTAGGCTTCTCCAGTGCGAATGGCTCTCTAACACCTCAGTGGCAGAGCAGGTCACTGGTGACCACAGTAGTTCTTCTGGGTGGCTCAAACCAAGGCCTCCACCTTTCTTCCTTGTTCCTAGACATCTCCTGGTGTATTAGGTAAGCTGATCACAATCTTTTCTACGTGGGTATTCTCCATTATTGTGCCCCACTGTATGGCTGCAGATCCTATAACGGGCCCTTGCACTCCCTCTGGGCTGTTTTGGTATGTGAATAGTTGCCTCTATTTTTATTTTTGTGTGTGGGAAGATAAAGGCTGGTATCTACTAGTCTGCCCTCTTGTTGATGACATGCTGGACCTATATTTCAATGGCTTTTCATTCTTGTTTCCCTTTAGTTGATTAACCGTTATGTGAGCAGCCTTGATTTTGCTCTGTGTCTTTGCTGGAATATGCTGTTGTGAATAGTGTTCAGGTTGAATTCAGTTGCCTAGTTGTAATTTCTGAACACATAACTTTAAGATGGCAAGAATATGGAAGTTTGTGAAGCACGTAGAACTACAGTATGTCCTCAGTGTTTTCAATAGATTCTTGGAAACTGACTTAAGTGAAATGATGTACTATATGCTATAGAAACTTCTGTTTCTATCAGTTACCCTATGGTAAAACTGGTTTCATTATATAGTACTGCAGTTTCCACGAACCTATCAATGACATGAAGTGAGGACTTTAATTAACATTGTAACACAATTAAAAGGAATTCCAGTTGTAAGCCCTTGGTTCACACTGGAACACTTCCAAAGGTATACTGCCTATTGCAAGAAAATGAACTTTACAGTGGAACACTTCTAGGAGATCTTTTCAATCTGGTGAGTTTCAGATTCTGTATCTGGTGAAGTATACTCGCCAACTACTCTATGTGCTAGGGATGGATAATTTAAAGCATTTTTCTTTAAAGTATAATAAAGACATGTGACAAGAGCTATGAGACATACTCCTGGATGAGATGTGAGTAGGCAAGACATTTATTCACTCATGATATCAGTGCAAAGTGTGCCTACAGTATACAAGGTAAACTCACAACCCATCAAAACTAAAACTTTTTACAATGTGCAATACATGTAGGGATATTAATTCAATATATAAATGTCCCATGTCTCCCAAATCTCACTCAGGCTTTCTGTTTTTATTATTTCTTAAAATATACAAGTCACTATTACCAGAGAAAAGAAAATTCTATCTTAAACATATGTATTCTCCTCTAAAGAGTCTTAGGCTTGTAAGGAACAAGCTTTAAGTCTGTTTTTGGATATTAGCATTCTGGACTGACTTGCAGGCTGTGGAAACAGAAAACAGAATTGTCACATGACTAAATGAAATGAGACCGGCTGCTACAGGTGAGAGTAAGATTGAGAGAGAGAGGAATCTGATTTATATCACTTAGTTTGTTCAGTCTCTTAAATATTAACCTATGTTTTCTTAGAATTCATACATTTCTCTCACTTAACCTGTGCTATCAGGGTCATTGTTAGGTTTATTAACAATACTTTACTCTGACACAGCAAACCATTTACTAGCACTCATTATAAAGGTAAATATCAAAATATCTAGGACAATAATGAGTTATGCATTATAGTAATTGTACTCACGCCTTCCTATGAAGTCCACATTTAAAAAAATATATATTATTGCATATGAAACCACAAACAGGCATTCTGATTTCAGCACATTCTTACTCAAAACAGTATATACAGTCCTATTGGAGTCGGCACATACTATAGAGATCCACGCGTGGGATCTACAGAGGTGAAGGTCCCAGTTGTACAGCACGTATGTACACTTCTATGTCACATCTCTTGACAGAGGCATGCTTTCCCAGCAGCTGTCAAGGGTCTCCCAGGCCAGTGAATCAGAAACAGAGGGTATACATATGTTCTGTCCTAGGCCGCTTCTTCAGCAGAGCAGTCAATTCCTGCATAAGTAAACTTCTCATAAAGCGTGGTATTCACGTAGGTCTGGAAGAATGAGAACGGTTCAGAGACACAGGCTGCCTCGATTCCACCTCTGCCAGTGGTAGTTACAGCAATACCTTGGTTTTCTTAGTTTGTTTCAACTCAGATACTAAGTACTTGGGCAACATGTTGCTGTCCTCAGTCCCTCTGTTATATTTGATGACTTTCTTCCTAAAATGCATCCCTTTGCCTTCTGCAAGTAAGATTTCATACTCCAGCCTCAGTTTCTGAGCTTGCCTTCCTCATGGCGTCCTATTGATACCTCCTGATGTGTTCAGCTTCTCTAGTGTTCCTTCCTCTGTGTCTCATCTTAACATCCCCCTGTGTGATCTCTTCTGCATCTCTCGTTGAATCACCACTTGGGTTTTGATTACTATATCTTTAAACTATTTTTACTTTCCTTTTGATTCCCAGATCAGTATAGCCAACTCACTTGTAGAAATTTTTATTGAATTCCTGACCCTCCTCATAGTAACCTGCAGGCTGGGCTCTGTTGTATACTTGCTGTGTGTCCTGAGTCAAGTTACCCACCTCTGAGTCTGTTTCTTCATCTATAAAATTAAAGGGTCAGGCTAGATGACTAAAATTCCTTCTAGCTCTAATAAGCTAGTTCTGTATGTTGTTCTAGTGTGTATGTGACTATATCTTATATAGAAATCTTACTTCCCCCCAAAATTGTAACTTCTTCAAAGTTGTGGGGGTGGGGGGCATCCTTTGTTTCTGTAATACTTAAGGCCATGCCAAGAAAAAAATGTTCAACTGCTTCAGTTATATTTATGAACCACCCTGGGCACACTGGGAATTCCAATTAAAGATCTCCTGCCTGACTTTCATACTCACCTTTCGTTCCTCTAACATTCTGTTTAAGGACACCAATATCTGGGCAAACGACGGCCTCTCGTAAGGCTTCTCCCGCCAGCATTGTCTCATTAGATCATACCTTTGGAAGCAAAGAATTAAAGGGTTAACTCTATAACTGTGCTTCAGTCCTGGGCCTGGTGGGAAAAGAGAGAAGAGATTGAAGCCACCCAATGCACGGTCATAAAGCTTAACCAACAGAAGACAAAAGTACAGCACCTAAGAAGTTGCTACTAGGCCTCCCACCTCCCTAAGCAAGTCCCATTTCATCTCCCATAGATTTAGTTCCTACCCTGGGTACCGTTTCTGCAGGATCTTAGTCTCAGTTATTCCAATCATCTAGAAAGAACTGGGCATGTGTAGAGCAGCATTTCCCTTGGAATGCAGCATCTTCCAAACTGTTAGTGTCTCTTAAAAGGTCCATGCCCAAACTTGTAAAATGTCACCTATTGTATCTGCCTTTAAGAGGCAGGACTTTTAGAAGTGCTGTCATTTAAAACAAAGCCTGTTTAACCAGGTGCTATGGACTGAATGTTCATGCCACCCAAAAATCCTGTGTTGAACCCATGTGATGGTGTTTGAAGGTGGGACCTTTGGGAGGTCATTAGGTCATGAGGGTAGAGCCCTCATGAAGAGGATTCGCACCCTCATAGAAGAGGCTTCCAAAGGCTCTTTTGCCCCTAGTGCCACATGAGGACACAGCAAAAAGATGGCCATCTATGAACCAGGAGATGGTCCATGGCCACCAAATCTGCCAGCACTTTGATCTTGGACTTCCTAGCCTTCAGAACTGTAGAAATACATCTTTGTTGTTTATAAGCCACCAGGTTTATGGTATTTGGTTATAGCAGCCAGAAAATGACTAAGACACAACAGGTTTAACACAAAGTTTCCCAACTTAATTGACCACAGAACTCCTTTCCCTTTGTGGCATGTATTTATATCTTGCACAACACGTAAACATAGTTTGGGAAACACTGGTCTAAGACAAGTACTTTCTCAGTTGTGCTCAGAACTACTCATGATATTAAAATGCAGATTTCTGGAACCTGCCCTAGACTTAACAGAATCAATGACTGATTGTGGGGCTCAAGAGTCCACATACTGAACAAATGCCTCAGGGGAGCCTTACGTGCAAGAAGGCTATCAACTATTGGTTTAAGGTATCACAGGTCCCAGAAGAGAACATCTTCTCATGCCTTATGAAGTGAATCTCAAAAGGTGGAATTTTAGGGACTGTGTCCAGTGATGGTCCAGCTCTGTCCAGGATTTCCCAGGATGGTATGCATGCTTTTTGCACCAGTGAGATTATTAACACCCTCCCTCACTCTTAGAGTAGCCCATTTAGACACTGAATTATTTGCTCAAACATGCCAGTTAGCTTCTACCACAGCTAGTTCTGGGAATGGTGCTATCACTACAGTTCGTTACTCTGTGCCTTGGAATAATTCTTACTTTTGGAAAGTAATCTTAGCAGAAGCAAGGTTCTAAGTAAGAAAATGCACCTTTCTTAATGAACAGCTCTGAAATCTTTATCGCCAAGCTTAGTGGCGTATGTTGATTTCTTCATGAAAAATTCCACTAATTTATTTCAGAACTTTTCTGCATTTGGTGCCCTTCCTCATTTCAACCTTCCTTAGAGTCATTAAATGCCTCCTAAATTGCTATGCCTGCAAAACTAATACTCCTTGTGTGTAACCTAAGAGTCTTAGTATTGGGGACCCCCTGCTTTTATTCACCCACTTGGGATCTCTGTGTATAGGTGTATACCAGTTGACTTTGTTAGAGCCAGCTGGCCCCAGAAACACACAGCGGGAAGAGAAGACAAAACAGCCCCAGGATGAGGCCTGACTTACACCTCGTCATCACAGTTCAGGGGCTTCTCCAGTCTGTAGCCCTGGGGCAGCTTCTCATAGAGTTCTGCACAAGTCATCCCGCAGTAGGGTGTGCCTCCTGGAAGACAAACAGTGCCACTCTAAGTCCTCTCTGGCATTAAAAGCAATGCTTCCCATCCCGGGGTTCTAAAGCTAAGAGGCCAGGAGGAAGACACGGTAAATGAAGGGAGGGTGCGCATCCTGCTTGCCTCCTTTGGCAAACCCACCACACATGAAAGCTGGACTTAAACTACAGACTACGCCAAAGCATGATCATTGCTTCAGGGGAAGGAACCACCCTAGGCTTCCTCAGTTCAGTGTTGGTTCTTTTCCCTAAGTCTTCCCACACAGAGCACATCTATTTTACCAGTAAGATTAACCTTTTTTCTGATTGGAAGCCCACAGTTTGATATTTCCTATTTTATCAATTATAGTTATTGTCCAGTTTTAATTATAGAAGCAGCAACACATGTTTATTGTAGTTTTTTTTTTTTAAGTTTTAAGTTCTAGGATACAGGTGCAGAACGTGCAGGTATATATGTGCCATGGTGGTGTGCTGCTCCCATCGACCCATCATCTAGATTTTAAGCCTCACATGCATTAGGTATTTCTCCTAATGCTCTTCCTCCCCTTATCCCCCACCCCCTGACAGGACCCGGTGTGTGATGTTCCCCTCCCTGTGTCCATGTGTTCTCATTGTTCAACTCTCACTTATGAATGAGAACACATATGTTCGGTTTCCTGTTCCTGTGTTAGTTTGCTGAGGATGATGGTTTCCAGCTTCACCCATGTCCCTGCAAGGACATGAACTCACTCTTTTTTATGGCTGCATAGTATTCCATGGTGTATATATGCCACATTAAAAAGCATGGAGAATAAAATTACTTTTATTACCGTTCTGTGTAGTGCCTTCCATTTTTTAAAAAATATGCAATAATGATAAAATCAGGATCAGAGTATACATGAAATTGTTATATATTTTCTGGCATGTATATTTTCACATGCTATTAAATGGCCTTCAAAAATGTGTCTTTAATAGCTGCATAATCTAAAAGTTTTAGAAGTTAGCTTGGCATCTTGTACAAGCAGAGCCAACTGATGTATAGCGAAGTTCATGGCCTTCAGGTCATTAGTGTTATACATGACATTAGGTATGGGGTTTTTAAAAAAGAAAAATGTGGGAATAAACACACTATGTTTCTATTTTCAAGTCACAGCTGGTAGAACCAATACAAATGGTGAATTATGCAGCAAGGGTGTGCTAGAGGCATCTACTCCCTTTGCCTAGAGTCTCACCTGGTAGATAAACAGAGATACTCACCTAAGCTAACAATCTCCCAGAGTAACACACCGTAGGACCACCTGCAGGAGGGAAAGGGTAAAACCAACAATCAGCAAACAGAGTCACCACTCATTTTCCTGCCCTAAGAGCCAGGGAGACCCACATTTTCTGAGAAAAGGAAATGTTAAATGTCTACATCCTAGGATAGGGCCTTGCACACAGTGCGGGTTTCTCTCCTCTTAGCTCAATGGAAGGGTTACAACCAAGAAACAGCGTTCACTTTGCCAGAGCCCCCAGATCACTTTAACTAGAGGCTAAAAGGTGGTACAGTCCAAAACAAAAGAAATGTGTTTTGGATCTTGACAGACCCGAGTTAAATCACATCTCTGCCACCCAGTACTTCTGTGACCTGGAAAATGTTGCTGGACCTCTTAGTGTATTCTTCCAAAAGTGGGGATAATAATCCCTGCTCCAAAGTTATTCAGAGAAACACAAAAAACACCTGGCACACAGTGGGAATGCAGCAGTTGCCCGCCCCCTCCTCATCCCCAGGCATTAGCAAAACCCCTTGGACACATCACCACTACCCTCGGGGCCTTGGTTTTTCCTCCTGGAAATGGGATGCAAGGCAAGAAGACCTAAATCTCAAGCCAATCCTTCCTTCCCCCGCCACCTTCTGATGCATCACTGCAGGTTGCAAGCAGAGACGATCCCCAATCTGACCTTACTTTGGTCCCCACCAGCTATTCTGGGCTGCTTCCTCTGATCTAGGTCTGGGAGAGGAGCCACAGGAAGGCCAGTATGTCCTTTCTTCCTGTTGAGTCCAAGAATTCGCAACTTGAAGCACATGCAGAAGACAACTTCAGTATGCAGAAGGAAACCCAAAACCTGACACCAGTGATTCTGCACTCTGGAAACTGTGTACTCTGCAGCTCTATTTATTCTGTTAATTTATTTCCGGAGCATTCGGTTACCTTTGTTCCTGAAAGGTACAGGACATCCTAGCTTCCTTTTAAAACCCGTCAAATGTGTATTTTCCTGAGAGGGAAAAACAATCCCTTGGCAATAAGAAGCTTACTCACACATCACTGTTGGTTGTGTACACACTGTAATTCAGTGACTCAATCGCCATCCAGCGCACCGGGAGCCTTCCCTGGAGAGAACAAAGTGAGATGTCACTTAAGTGGGACAGGGTCTTTATGAGGCTCTCAGCCTGCCTGAGCTGCAGCTCCACAAAACCCATGGGGAACCTCACCGCCTGGGCAGACTCAGAAATCACTGCTTTGTGTATGCCCCAGCTGCATACGTGTTTTCAAATTTCAAAACATGCAGAGTGTAAGTCCTACTTATCTTCAGGGATTCAGCAATTTTCAAAGACTCAAGGGGACCCCACTTCGTACTCTCAACAGAAAAGAGAATGGAAAGATCCAGAATGATTATGTTCACTGTGTTGCAGCTATGTGAAAGGATACATGCTGTGGAAGGCAATAAGTCAAAAACAAAAAAAAACGTAAATGCCAAGGTGGTGAATTATGGGTGATTTCCTTTTCAAAATACTCGAGTATTGTTTTTATTTCATCTTCTCAGTAACTAAAATAAGTATGGTGAAAAAAAGGACGCCTGGAATTGAGAGTAAATACAGGAGTCTGAGCCTTGCTAAGAGACAATCTGGTGTGCCCACAAAAACAGAAAGACTGTCTATATCTCATGACAACTGGAGCCATCCCAGGAAAGCTGGGCCCAAGTCATGTTCATCAGACCTAAAAAGGGAGAGCCATCCCACCAGAGGATTTCTGCCAGACACAATGAAAGGCTGCAGGGCTTGTCATCCCTAAGGCTCTGCATTCTGTCCACCCCAGGAAAACAGAGGGTGTTGACGTTTCATCCACACAACTCTAACATGCAGGGATGTGGTCCTTCTAGGACTGTATGATTCTAGACTGGGCACCAAAAGGAGAATGAGTATCTCTCTTCCTCTAAGACTGTATGGTTAGGTTCACCTGCAATCCTGTACTTAAAATATTACTGCTTGTAAGAGTGGATTTTGTTTGGGCTTGAATAGTGACCACTGAAGTTTCAGCGAAGAGAGAAATCTCAATGAGCTTGTAGAAGTTATGAATTTCTCTATAGAGCTTCCTGGTGATTTAGAAATCATTTAATGTATTTGATTTTTTGAAAACATGCTAATTTTTTTTTCCTTGCTATTTCTCCTGTGATTGAAAGGGGATTGTGTAAGCTCCTCAGAGGTTTCTGAGTGACATGCCTGGAGGTCTGAACTGGATAGAACCAAGACCCTAAACCACTAGGCTTGAATGTTCAATCACTTGGTCACATGTGACAGTGCCTTCTTCATTAGTAATGCAGACCCTGCAATCATTTAGAAACGATGCTTCCCAGGGCACACAGTATTTACTGGGACACACAGTCACATGCTTCAGTCACCACAGAGCACTGAGAGTCTCAGAAGCAACATCAGGAGAGTGGGAAGAACCTCCAAAAGGATGCGATCAGTGTCCGCGTCCTGAACTTACCATTGTCTTTTTCACATACACTTCTTGACCTCGGGACAATCCAAAATCTGCTATTTTTGCTATATAGTTTTCACCAACTAAAATGTTCCTGGCAGCCAGATCCCTGTGGATAAACTGAAAGTTTTGAAAACATTATGTATATTCAGCATAATGAAAGCCCCGGGGCTGAAAACTGGGGAACAGGGATGAAAACAATAGTGTAAAAAGGATTTTAAAAAGTCACAATCCCGTTCCTTTAAAGTTCCCCTCCAAAATTCCCTGGTAATGGATTCTGCCAAATGACACACCGCATCTTCACAGAATAATTTCAGAAAAGGAACAAATAAACACAAGTTGTTAAATCCTCCAGCTGTAGGTACTATGTCTCTGTTATTGTACACTATTTAGAGGCAAACCAGGCTAAGAGACCTTAAGGTACCTCACCAAATACATATTATGAAAACCGCTAGATTTTCAATATTGATTTTTATTTAAATAGATTGACTATTAACAAAGATTAAAATGAGGGAGTTTTTTTGTTTGTTTTTTGGAGACAGAGTCTTGCTCTGTCACCCAGACTGGAGTGCAGTGGCGCAATCTCATCTCATTGCAGCCTCCGCCAAAATGAGGGAGGTTAAAGAAGAGAGGTTGACAGACCCTACAAACGTACTGAAACTGACTGTAGAGGGAACTCCAGAGGAAAGATATCCAAGGCAATGTCCTCCAGACAAACCTGTTTTTGGCTCAAGTAGTCCATGCCCCGGGCCACGTCGGCAGCGAAGTGGAGGAGCTGCTGGGAGGACAGCGTGGATGCAGTGCTATTGGCAATGGCGAATGCTGGGTCCGTCTCCAGTACACGGCTCTTGCGCAGGAAGTCCAGGAGGTTTCCATGTGGCGCGTACTCAATGGCCAGGTACAAGTAACCTGTGGGGAAGGAAGAAAGCATCGACTCATCAGTGGCCCTAACCAGCTGTGACATTTAAGAGATGTGCTGTGGGAACTCCCTATAAACTCTATTTTGTCTAAAAGTACTGAGGGACAGGAGGAAGACAGGTGACATCCTCCTGCAAGACTCAAAGGGACCAGGCAGGAATGCTTTGTTTTCCTCCTTCCCGCCCCCTCTCTGTTCCTACCAAACCTCCACTCACACAGAGGGCTTCCTGAAATGCTTTTACCCACTCAGTAGTAACAGAGTGAGTCAAAGCACTCTCTTCCAGATCTCAGAGCTTTCTTCACATCACCTTTTCATTTGCATCCCATTTTGATCAAGGAGCTAATATGGGCCAGGTGTGTTATTCTAGTCTCTCTCTAGCTATTCCTGAGGTTGTTATTGTTTTTAAATAATTGAATATCCACCATGTGGAAGAAGCCACAACAGATAACTTTCTCTCCTGCCTTCTACTCCTCCTTAAAACCCATACAAAGCCATCATATTGTTGATTGGGTTTCTGGCCAGCAGAGGTTAGTTTCGAAGATTGCATTTTGCTTTAAGAAACCACCAAAACTCAAGCTTTTAGGAAAAAAGAATAGTTGATAGAAAAACTTATGGTCCATTGCCACTTTTTTGTTCCAAATCGTTTTTCCTTTTTTTTAATAAAAAGTTATTTGCCTAGTTTTGTTTCTTTTGCTTTCTTGGATTTTTTTTTTTTTTTTTTTTTTTTTTTTTTTTTTTTTTT